>NC_085141.1:394980707-395280707 GCF_024139115.2 Armigeres subalbatus
CTCGTAAAACGACTTCAACTTAAATCGTTTTTTTTTGCAGTTTTCACGTAGGGAACGGTTTGCACTTCATCTCATAGCTCCTATTTCCATCCCATCAAAACAAAGCAATGAAATGAATTTGTTGACAAAAGAAGCGATGACTTTGTGCCGTATTTCTTTTGTTTATCGATGAGATGGATATGTACAGTGAGATGAAGATCGAACAGTTCCCCTATTTCTTACAATTTCGATAAAACGCGTGAAAAATCTTATGGGAAAATCTTCGTAAAAACGTATATTTCAGAATCTACGTCAAAATAGTTGAGTTAAATGAAAAAACGCGCAAGAGATAACCCAAGTGCATCTAACTAAAACACATGGAAACATCAAAGTAATTTATTATCGAATTCTTTTTTCTTGATTACCCGGTCGCGTGTACTGAGACAACTAATGACGGTGGAAGACCGACATTTGATTACAATTAGAGCAATCAAACTAAACAAATGCTTTAGAAAGCCACAAAGCCAAGACATTTAACAAAATGGTTTTCGTATGCCGAGGTTGCTGAATAATAAAACTTAATTTGTGTCGTAGTAATAGTCGTAACTGAACGAAGCACATTGATGAGGATTTCGGGATAATTAATGATTGTATATTGTATGGAAACTATAAAAGTTAGGTACACTAATGACACTCTTCCCTTCAAGACACAATAATGAAACATTATTCCTCTTCCCGTAGAGAAATAATAACAAATATAATGAAAATCTTTCAGCAAGAAATGACTCTCGAACAACATTCGAAAGCTATAAAGGTGACGAGTGATTTTCATTCGACTTGAGTCGTTTTTCAATGTGCTATCGAGTCTCCATAATGCCAAAACATCTCGTTATTCTTGTACCTCCTCGAGCATACTCGAACGCTGAGTCGTTTTCGAGATCGAATCGAAAGCCGTAATGCCAAACATGTTCGACTCGATAGAATTACGTTCGAATCGAGATGCACAATGCCACTCCTGTTTTCTCCATGCGTTCGTCTCGTCGTCCGCCACCAAGCGGATGAGTTTTGGAATAATATTAACTGATACAGTGTGGTTTTGACCTTACGGATTCCGAAATACTTGACCAGATTACGGATTCCGAAATATTTGACCGAACGAGTATTCCCATATACACTAGCGCTGCCAAGCGGACGAGTTCCGAAATAATATAATTTGCGACAGTATGGTTTTGGCTTCCTGAACAAAATTGTAGAAGACGGCAGCTTTCTAAATCTTTTCAGATTCGAAATATTTGACCCAACGAGTATTCCCATATACACTAACGCCACCAAGCGGACGAGTTCCAAAATAATATGATCTGCGAAAGTATAGTTTAGGCCTCCTGAACAAAATTGTAGAAGACGGAAGCTTACTAGATCTTACGAATTCCGAAATATTTGACCGAACGAGTATTCCCATATACACTAGCACCGCCAAGCGGCCAAGTTCCAAAATAAATAGATCTGCGACAGTATGGTTTTGGCCTCCTGAACAAAATTGTTGAAGACGGAAGCTTTCTAGATCTTACGGACTCCGAAATATTTGACCCAACAAGTAATCCAATATACACTAGCGACATCAAGCGGACGAGTTCCGAAGTAATGATCTGCGACTGTATAGTTTTGGCCTCCTGAACAAAATTGTAGAAAACGGAAGCTTTCTAGACCTTACGGATTTCGAAATATTTGACTCAACGTGTATTCCCATATACACTAAGCGCCGCCAAGCGGACGAGTTCGAAGTCATATGATCTGCGACAGTATAGTTTTGGCCTTCTGGACAAAAATGTGGAAAGACAGCCTGCTTCTAAATCTCTACGGATTTCGAAACATCTTATCAATATTTATTAGCATGAACATTAAGCTGGTGAGCACCAACCAAGCAATTTGTATGAAAATCACGACTTGCTCCGATGTTTGGAGGTCCACAGAAGTCATTTTTGGTCCGATCGGAGGTCTCGACATTTCCGACAAATCTTGATGGACGGGAAAATTTGTGAGTCCTTAAATTGTTCAAATCGGTTCCCTAACGGCTGAGATATAGCGATTTGAAAACAGCGTTCCGACTGTTTGAAAGGCACGGTCGGAGGAGTGTTAATGTGAATAGCGGCTTGATTGATTTGTAACGCTTTTGGTAAGAAATGAAACACACCCTTCTGCATTTTAATTTTTGCAGTACAATCGGTCATATAAAAATTATGCTGCAAAAGTTCGCCAAAAGTGAACTCTTTTTGATATTATAAATTCGAGTTTCTATTCAAAACTCAAATATTATGCATCGGGAATTTTTTTTTAAATACCGGGAGAAAACCGGAAAAAAACCTGGAATTCGAAATTCAATGGCACTGGCCACCCTGGAAATGGTATAAAACGCATCTTGCGATGTATTAAAATTCATAAAATTTTCAGAACATTGCGAATGAAGGCTATTTTAAACTTCTTGGTTAGTGCTGGAGTATGTGCCACGGGATTCTGTATATCTGGTGGCTCCACCCCTGTATCCCGAATGCCAGTACCCCGAATTCCTTTACCCTGAAGGTCACAACCCCGAAAGGAACAGTACCCCGAAAGCAATTACTCCGAATGGGAAACTACCCCGAAATCCATTACCCTGAAAAACCATTACCCCAAATATATTTCAAATCTGTAGTTTTCCATCATTTGTTTTAACACCCACAGATACCGATGAATCGTAAAATGACAATCATTGAAAATAATTTATTTAGAATTTCAACTTAAACTGGCTACGTAGTTTTTAAGATGAAACAAGATTTGTATTTGCTCAACGTTTCGACACGGGGTTGATGTCTTCTTCAGGGGAAACTAAATATAATTAATTGGGTAATAAAAGTATATCAGAGTTACTTAGAGAAACGCAATGAAGGTTCTGTTTAACCACCATTTTTGATTTTTTGTTTAATTAATTTAAACTGTCATACGCCATTACTACCTGGGAAAGTGCTATCCTACGAAATGGAGTTAGTGAAGAGATAACACCTTCTTTCAATTAACATAAGGTGGAAATAATGCCTTCTTTAAATGAACGCATTTATCCGGTTTAAGAGATGAACGTGTTTGCCCAATATAAAGCAGAAAAAGAGATGATGCCTTCTTCAAATAAATGTATTTTCCCGGTTTAAGGCGAACAGAGTTGATAATTCTTTTTTTAGATAGACGCATTTGTCCGATATAAGGCGAACAGAGGAGATAATGCCTTCTTCTAATGAACGCATTTATTCGACATAAGGCAAACATAGGAGGAAACGCCTTCTTTAGATTAACGCCCGGATTTGCCCGGTATAAAGCTAAAATGGGAAATAATGCCTTCTTTAAATGAACGCGTTTGCCCGGCTTAAGGCGAACAGAGTTGATATTACCTTCTTTAGATGAACGCATTTGCCTGGTTTAAGGCAAACATAGGAGATGGAGCCTTCTTTAAATGAATGCGTTTGCTCGGTTTAAGGCGAACAGAGATGAGAATTCCTTGTTTAGATGAATGCATTTTCCCGATGTGAGGTGAACATATTTGATAATGCTACGAATTTGCCTGATTTAAGGCAAACATAGGAGATGATACTTTCTTTAGATGAACGCATTTGCCCGGTTTAAAGCAAACAGAGTTGACAACGCCTGCTTTTGATAAACGCGTTTGCCCGGTGTAAGGCGAACAGATGAGATAACACCTCCTTTGAATTATCGCATTTGCAACGTATAACGATACTATGCCTGTTCCCTGCTACGGGAGGAATATTCGAACAAGGAACAATATTCGACGAGCAGGAGAGATCCTCTAATTCTAGGGTATTGTCGCCATGTTCTTCTTGTCACAGTAAGGTTTATCGCCGGCTTTCCGTAAACTTTAGAAGCCCAGTCGACGTGGGCTGAAATTTTCGCCAGCCCCGCATTGAGAATGAGAACGAACTGCGAAATTCTTACGTCAACTTTAACAGTCTTCAAAGGTAGCACATGATATGTAACGGGATTTTATGGAACGAAAGTTATTCGATCTATTTTGTTTTCAAACAGTTCTAGTCTGATAAAACAAATTGCGAGTCCAATACGGTGAACCTTGTTAAGGGCTATCGGCTCGAAAAATAAAGAAGGATCTACTATCAAAATTATCGTAAAAATTGTGTAATTTACTCGACTGGAGTCGCCCTGCTATTGAAGAAGTCGTAAAACAACTTAAAATCAGGATTGATTCGCGGTAGTGGGTCATTCGGGGTATTGGCATTCGGGGTAGTGACTCATTCGGGGTAATGGCGCTCGGGGTACTGGGCTTCGGGGTAATGGCATTATGGGTAATGGAATTATGGGTAGTGTCGTATATCTGGTTCCCCGGGGATATAACTTCTTTTTTATGTTGTTTGAAACTCATTTTACGATAGGGGGAAAGACGGCTTTGGCAGGTTTTGTTCTATTATTGGCAGGGGGTTTTTGTCGACCAAATTTTATGAAATTTGGCCGCAATATTCTTTGATATGCAAAGAATGTTTAGGCCAAATTTGAGCCTAGTCAGTCATAAAAAACCCCCCTGCCAATAATAGAACAAAACCTGCCAAAGCCGTCATTACCCCTATGTAAAACTTGATGATTTTACTTAACATGCTTAACCCTTAAAAGACTGGGACGACACTTCGACCATACTTTTGGTCATAAATTATGATGCCGTGGGCCGATTTTCGGAATTTATATAGTTTTACAAAGGGGAATAGCAGCAATTTCAAATGCCGTTACGAAATTCCAATTCGTAGATTCCCGTCCGGAGGAATAACCGGAAATGTAGGGGACACCTCGCATATTTCCATATATCGAAGGTATATTTTAATTGTAGTCAATAGTATTCTAATAAAAATAGCTCAAATCGACAATTATATTAATATATGATTGCCAAGAAACGATATCTGTGAATCAATAGACTTATATTGACAACTACGTCCACATTTCCGGGACCGGAATCACCGGTATGTGGTTCCGGAGGACCAAATCAAAATTTCAGAGAACCATACCATGCGACACATCAAATTACATTGCCGCGACGAGATACGGGCAATGAAAGTGTAAGCGGACCGTTTTGGACACATGTGACCACTCTGGCACAGGTTCCGGTACGCCACTATCCGGTTCCGGAGGACCAAATCAAAATTCCAGAGAACCATACCATGCGACACATCAAATTACACTGCCGCGACGAGATATGGCCAACGAAAGTGTAATCGGACCGTTTTGAGCACATGTGACCACTCTGGCATAGGTTCCGGTACGCCACTATCTGGTTCTGGACTGAATCAAAACTTTAGAGAACCATACCATGCGTCACATCAAATTATACTGTCGCGACAAGATATGGCCAACGAAAGTGAAATCTGACTAATAAGAATAAGAATTTGAGGGAGCAACCGTATAATTTCCGGAATATTTTGAGGATTTTCAAAACATTCTTTTTTAAATCTGTGGAGTTTTTTATTTTTTTACGGACACCTGTTCTCTCTTTACCTTTCGGAGACCAGTAAGATATAGTGTTTATTAAATATTTGTAACGGCCACTGACTTACTAAGTCAATGCCACAATGCATTGAAATTCCAAAATTTGTACATGGATAGCTAAAAATTCAAGCTTTATTCACTTGGTGGTCAATACAATTTCTCAAGTTCTAGTCATTAACTAAGTAGCAGCTTCAAGTTGTACGGTTACCCTGCTCATGCTCATGATATGTTGTTTCATTGTCCCTGTATCTTTGATACACTATACCATCTGGTGGGTTCCACACTACAGCTCATCCATATTTTGATATTGTCTTCCAGATCTCGAGCTAGTATGTGCATTTTGGCTAAATTGAAAGGCCAAATGAGCCCAAAACGCTTCAATTGCAATTCCTGAAATTTCGATTCGATGGTTCTCAGCATTTTTTATTTGGTCCTCCGGATAGTGGCATACCGGAACCTGTGCCAGAGTGGTCACATGGGTCCAAAACGGTCCGATTACAATTTCGTTGGCAATATCTTGCTGCGGCAGTGTAATTTGATGTGTGGCATGGTATGGTTCTCTGAAATTTTGATTTGGTCCTCCGGAACCAGATAGTGGCGTACCGGAACCTCTGCCAGAGTGGTCACATGTGTCCAAAACAGTCCGATTACACTTTCGTTGGTCATATTTGGTCGCGGTAGTGTAATTTGATGTGTCGCATGGTCTGGTCTTCTAAAATTTTGATTTGGTCCTCCGAAACCGTATCAGGGCGCACCGGAACCTGTGCCAGAGTGGTCACATGTGCTCAAAATAGTCCGATTACTCTTTCGTTGGCCATATCTTGTCGCGGCATTGTAATTTGATGTGTCGCATGGTATGGTTCTCTAAAATTTTGATTTGGTTCTCCGGAAACGGATAGTGGCGTACCGGTACCTGTGCCAGAGTGGTGACATGGGTCCAAAACGGTCCGATTACAATTTCGTTGGCCATATCTTGTCGCGGCAGTGTAATTTGATGTGTCGCATGGTATGGTTCTCTGAAATTTTGATTTGGTCCTCCGGAACCGGATAGTCGCGTGCCGGAATTTGTGCCGGAGTGGTCACATGTGTAAAAAAAGGTCGATTACACTTTCGTTGGCAATATATTGTCGCGGCAATGTAATTTGATGTGTCGCATGGTATGGTTCTCTAAAATTTTGATTTGGTTCTTCGGAACCGGATAGTGGCGTACCGGAGCCTGTGCCAGAGTGGTGACATTGGTCCAAACGATCCGATTACAATTTCATTGGCCATATCTTTGTCGCGGCATTGTAATTTGATGTGTCGCATGGTATGGTTCTCTGAAATTTTGATTTGGTCCTCCGGAACCGGATAATGGCGTACCGGAACCTGTGCCAGAGTGGTCACATGTGTCCAAAACAGTTCGATTACACTTTCGTTGGCCATATCTTGTCGCCGCAATGTAATTTGATGTGTCGCATGGTATGCTTCTCTAAAATTTTGATTTGGTCTTCCGGAACCGGATAGTGGCGTACCGGAACCTGTGCCAGAGTGGTCACATGGGTCCAAAACGGTCCGATTACAATTTCGTTGGCCATATCTTGTCGCGGCAGTGTAATTTGATGTGTCGCATGGTATGGTTCTCTGAAATTTTGATTTGGTCCTCCGGAACCGGATAGTGGTGTACCGGAATTTGTGCCGGAGTGGTCACATGTGTAAAAAAAAGGTCGATTACACTTTCGTTGGAATTATCTTGTCGCGGCAGTGTAATTTGATGTGTCGCATGGTATGGTTCTCTGAAATTTTGATTTGGTCCTCCGGAACCGGATAGTGGCGTACCGGAACCTGTGCCAGAGTGGTCACATGGGTCCAAAACGGTCCGATTACAATTTCGTTGGCCATATCTTGCTGCGGCAGTGTAATTTGATGTGTGGCATGGTATGGTTCTCTGAAATTTTGATTTGGTCCTCCGGAACCGGATAGTGGCGTACCGGAACCTGTGCCAGAGTGGTCACATGTGTCCAAAACAGTTCGATTACACTTTCGTTGGCCATATCTTGTCGCGGCAATGTAATTTGATGTGTCGCATGGTATGGTTCTCAGAAATTTTGATTTTGTCCTGCGGAACCGAATAGTGGCGTAGCTGAACCTGTGCCACAGTGGCCACATGGGTCCAAAACGGTCCGATTACACTTTCGTTGGTCATATCTCGTCGCGGCAGTGTAATTTGATGTGTCGCATGGTATGGTTCTCAGAAATTTTGATTTGGTCCTCTTAAACCGGATAGTGGCGTACCGGAACATGTGCCAGAGTGGTCACATGTGTCCAAAACGATCCGATTACTCCGATCCGTCCTCCGGAACCGGAACCTGTGCCAGAGTGGTCACATGTGACCAAAACGGTCCGATTACAATTTCATTGGCCATATCTTGTCGCGGCAGTGTAATTTGATGTGTGGCATGGTATGGTTCTCTGAAATTTTGATTTGGTCCTCCGGAACCGGATAGTGGCGTACCGGAACCTGTGCCAAAGTGGTCACATGTGTCCAAAACAGTTCGATTACACTTTCGTTGGCCATATCTTGTCGCGGCAATGTAATTTGATGTGTCGCAAGGTATGTTTATCGAAAATTTTGATTTGGTCCTCCGGAACCGGATAGTGGCGTACCGGAACCTGTGCCAGAGTGGCCACTTGGGTCCAAAACGGTCCGATTACACTTTCGTTGGTCATATCTCGTTGCGGCTGTGTAATTTGATGTATCGCATGGTATGGTTCTCTGAAATTATGATTTGGTCCTCCGGAACCGGATAGTGGCGTAATGGAACCTGTTACAGAGTGGTCACATGTGACCAAAACGGTCCGCTTACACTTTCGTTGGCCATGTCTCGTCACGGCAGTGTAATTTGATGTATCGCATGGTATGGTTCTCTGAAATTATGATTTGGTCCTCCGGAACCGGATAGTGGCGTAATGGAACCTGTTCCAGAGTGGTCACATGTGTCCAAAACGGTCCGATTACACTTTCGTTGGCCATATCTCGTCACGGCAGTGTAATTTGATGTGTCGCTTGGTATGGTTCTCTGAAATTTTGATTTGCTCCTCCGGAACCGGATAGTGGCGTTCCGGAACCTGTGCCGGAGTGGTCACATGTGTCCAAAACGGTCCAATTACACTTTCGTTGGTCATATCTCGTTGCGGCAGTGTAATTTGATGTGTCGCATGGTATGGTTCTCTGACATTTTGATTTGGTCCTCCGGAACCACATACCGGTGATTCCGGTCCCGGAATAGTGGACGTAGTTGTCAATATAATTCTATTGATTCACAGATATCGATTGCTTGCAATCATATTTTAATATAATTGTCGATTTGAGCTATTTTTATTAGAATACTATTGACTGCAATTAAAATTTGACCTTCGATACATGGAAATATGCGAGGTGTCCCCTACATTTCCGGTTATTCCTCCGGACGGGAATCTATGAACCGGAATTTCGTAACGGAATTTGAAAGTGCTGCTATTTCCTCTTTGTTAAACTATATAAATTCCGAAAATCGGCCCACGGCGTCATGAGCTATGACCAAAAGTATGGTCAAAGTGTCGTCTCAGTCTTTTAAGGGTTTAATAGAACCGATTTGAAGGTTAATGGTGCTTATGGGCATTTATGGGCTTTTTGAAAATTATCGAATTAAGTTATTGTTAGGAATTAGAACCTCTCGTTTAAAGTACTTAAAGTGAATTATGACAGAGCCCAAAAAGGCTTCCACAATGGTCGTGCTAGCCAGCAACTCGAGTTATTGCTCGCACAAATGTAAATTTATGGGCGATTAGCACATCTGCAAACAATTTTTTCGTGTATGTTGCAAAGGAGCAAAGGTGAAAAACTGCTTTTCGCTTTAGTCTGTCGTTTTCTTTTGGAGCTATGTACACCTGGAAGCGTTATATGTAGTTTTGAATTCGGATTCCAACGCGATTCACCTTAAAGTACTAAAAGTGTGCAAAGCTCACATATTGAAGGTGAAATGGTATTGCCATTATTGCTTCCATTTCGGTCAAATCGATATGATATTAAAAGGTTTTTACACAAATTCAATCCATCCTTTGCGATTATTTGCTTCTTCAAAAATGAACTAACCAAAATGTGCAACCTAATTGGATATTGCAGAAAGTTGCTCATTTTCATGCCACCAGCAGCGCTTTGCTCTGTTTCCGTATATTATCAGCGCGGTTCATTTTCCAAAAGAGCATCAACCATCTACGACAATTGACATGCAAAATCATCTCAATCCGCAGAAAGCAAAGCGTCTTGATTGCCTCTACGGTAGCTTTACGGTTAGCCCTATTAGATACGCCTTGTGACAGTTTTGATTTTGTGTCACATGGTGGAGGATTTCTGTATGTGTGGATGTGCGTCGACACAATAACAACAAACCGTGCACCACGTGGAGAGTTGATTTGAATTTAAGAAAACCACTCGATCGTCACCCCGCAGAGGTAATGACTGAATTACGATGTGAGATATTTTTTCCCATTTATGGGGATGTGGGACATCGATGCGTTAGATGGAGAAGGCAATTTTCCCAAACGACAGTTTTAATGCTTGCAGCTTGCAGTTTACAGTTTTGTAGAGTCCAATAAATGAATGTAAAGGGCGAGCCTTTCGCAACGATATGATCGCTCATAAACGATTGTGTTAATTAGATTGCGACAAAGTGGTCGCTGCTAGCTAAACTGTTAAATATTAAACGACTTGTCCATGCCGCTGCACCCATTTGGCAAAGCGACGATTTCATTTTGAGTAAACACGACTTCATCAATCCTTATAACTAATAGAATGCAAAAGTTGCACAAAATCACATGCTTGAACATAAAATTAGTTTTCTTCTAACAGCTTGGCTGAGTTCACTACCGGTCATGAGCCATTGTTATACTTCGTGAGGGGATTTCGTCATTTCCTCAAATACATCATAAGCGATGCAAGTTAGTCAAACAAACCCATGATGTAGGTGGCGTCAAAACAAAAAAAAAACTAAACCCAACGCAAATCGATCAACGCCATAAATCTACAGTGGACAGCGTGCGCCTAGTTCCACCAAGGGCGCGAGCCCTTAGGGTGCCTTGAGTAGCGCCGAAATATCGAATTGCTGTTTTTTTTGTTTTTCAGACATAGGGGAACAGTTCAGCACTGAATCCCATAGCTCCTATTTCCATCCCATCAAAAACAAAGCAATGAAAAGGAATTTTGTTTGTTTCTTATTTTTGTGATTTTTTTCACCAGTGAGCACGCGTGTTAGTAAAAAGAAGCGACGAGATTGGTGCTGTATTTCTTTGTTTTGCGATGAGATGAATATATGTTCAGTGAGATGGAAAATGGAACAGTTCCCCTACATATAAACAGTTGCAGGTAGAAGCCAGAACTGTTGGTGACACAATGTGACTAGATTTTCATCAAATATTCAATTTATTCAATTTAGATACTTATCAAATTTAGTAGATTTTTCCATGGAAACTCAAAAGTATTGCCGAACTTCAGTTGTTGGATTTGCGGCGAAAATATGGCTGAGGTCGGCGAAAAAATTTGAGTGTGAGATAAGTATCAGATAAATTTCCTACTGTTTGTTTGTATTTGCATTCAATGTTGAACTTTCAGTCTATGCACATTGAGATTAGCGAATTAATCGCAAGTCTTATCTTTTGATAATGGAGTAGGTCTCACAGAATACCCTACTTAGGTATCGATGTGTATTGTTACGATCGTTTTACTAAAACAATAAGGATTTTTTGTCTACAGAATTACAATTTAGTTTTGTGCTAGAAACGTGTGAACATTTTTAATGGGCCTTTTTTCTAATATTCCGTCAGAGCACTGAAACTCTGTCAGAGCAACCGACTTGCTAAGGAATGGACTTCAAATTAATTAAAAACACTTGTTTTAGATTTCTCAAGTTCTTTAGCTCAAATATGGGTGAGTTGTGGTCAACCTCCGTTTTTTACATCTTTCCATACATCTAGACTTGTTGTAGGCACGCAGTACCATCTCCGTTCATAACAATTCAAAAATCGATTGCAAAATTGCAAACACATCATCAACCGGGTCGTTCTCTTTGTCGTGGTTGATGGGTGTGGTATTGTAGTTCGTATCCTCGGGTTTTCTTGCCTTTGGCGCTCATCTTTTATTCGCATGGCGAAGCCTAATATGAGATTATGTAAAACCGTCAACTTTATCGGAGGCATCTTCGTCGATGAATTCGCACAGCAGAGCCTCCATATTGTTGCATTTTCAGCGCTTGCCGCCTAACGTTGGTGGCGGAAAAAATCGGGGCAGTATGAGTTGGCAGAAGCAGACATCCCAACGAACTATGGGTACGGGTGCGAGTGTAGACTAAGATTGAGAGCTCGTATTATTTTTCACGCTTCAGGAACTTCGAAGAAATAAAACTGAGGAAATATGTAAGTGGAGCTTTTGTGCTCCACTCGAAGGTTGCAGGTGCACTGCGCTGTCGAAGACCGAAAATGCATAAGTGTGCGATGTCTCTCTACAATTTTTGGCACATGACCTACCTATTCAATATTATTTTGTCGAATGCAGGTTGACGTCGACTAAATGATAGTAATTTACTTATTTATTTGGAATGCTATATTAAATTCTTTTTTATTTTGTCATTATTTTTTTAAGGTAATTGATTACAGCATATCCGAAATTCAAATTGTCGAATAAGGTGTGCAATCGCACATTAGCTTTTTACTATAATTCGTCTTCAACTACATCAACCAATAGTATGCCAATTTTGAATGAATCGATTGTTAGTTTGTGGTTTGTTGTTCATGGGTTAATTTGCAAACTCCGTGGTACTTATGAGGGTGTCGCTATCGTTTAGTAAGTACCACATCAGCACTTGCTTCCTCTTCCTAGTTACGGTGAAGATGGGCGTGACCAGGAGTAGTAATCCTCATGCTTTTGTTATTTTAGTCTAAGACTAGAATCAAGAACCACTCCCTTTCTTGATTTCTGATAGCATTCTAGATAAGGATCTCAAAAGTAAAACATGAGTATCACTAGTGTTCAATCTATGAATTACACCGTAACAATGCTAATGCTAATGCAAATGTTGTTCATGGCTTAATTTGCAAACGGTCTGACCGATTCCTGTTGTCTCTTACTTTGTTTATATGTAGAAAGTTAGAAAATCGATGTGTAGAAAGTTAGAAATTTCCGCAACTAATCAATAATTACTCTAGGAATCGGCGCTTCAATCATATTGACATTTGTCGTTTGTCGCACTTGAGTTGATGATTTTACATGATCGCATATTTGTAGCATTTGCACTCTTGTTGATCGAGTAGCTTTCCTGATACCTGGCGTACCTCAGGGGATTCGTTACAAGGGGCAAGTAACTCTAAACTTTGCGATAATATCACTCATTGTCTCGCAATAGTATTTCGTGATATTTCTAGTATCCACGATTTTCGTCAAACAATGAAACGGTTGCTAGTTCGGTTGTTATGGCGTTTGTCAGTTAGTTGATGAAACACAGTGCTCCCCCGTATAGGAAACACCTGATTTCTACCTTCCACAGATTCTAGAAAACTTTCAAACCGCATTTTATGTTTCTAATACCATCAAACCAAAACGTTGGCTCCAAAGGTTGCTCAAAAAGTAATAGTAATAGAAATAGTTGTTCAGTGATTTTTTAAGAATTTAAAGGAGACTGAAATCATGTGTTGCCTAAAACTGGGTAGACTGTATCGACTGGGTGGCGTTGTGTTTTATTATTTCCCAACCAGGGCTCTTTGATCAATTTTCCGTAGATAAGACGTAGTTTTTCGCTAGTATTTGTTAGTATCTTTGGATACTGTCGAAAGTTTAGAGTTAGTTGCCCCTTGATTCGTTATGTTTCAGTTGGACTCAGTCTGGAAATCTTATGTTCTGTGCACATGCTCTCAGGTTCGTCACTATACCCTCTTTGTTGTCTCTTGAGCCTGACAAGCGATGAGTTTAAAAATCTTCTGCTTGTCTTGTGTGAAATCTCAACTTCGGCAAGTTGAATCCCTTTCTCCCTTGCTTCCAAATCCTGGAATTAAAAAAATGCATTTTTTCGGAATGTCCTAATAAAATTCCGCTGAAATTTCGTCTTGAATTCCTCCAATCATTTTTTTTTCAGAAATGCTTTTGAAAATTATTCCAGAAATTATTCAGGCATTCCTCCAACAAAAAAACTTCCATAAATTCTCCCGGAAACTCGTCCAGAAATTCCCCAGAAACTACTCCAGGAATTACTATGGATATTCTTCCAGAAATTCTACGGATATTCCTCAAAATTTCCCCGAAAATTCTTCAGGAACATCTCCGGAAATTTACCCAGGAATTGCTCCTAAAATTTCTTTAAAAATTCTCCTGTTGTTGCTTCAAAAATTCCTCCGGGAGTTATCAGGAATCATCTGGAATTCTTCAAAAATTTCTCCAGCCGTGCACAAATAATCCCGAAATTCTTCCAGTCAACTATTCAAATATCCTTCAAACCCGAAAGATTTTTTTTTTTCGTGAGTTCCTTCATAAAGTCATCCAGGAATTTAGGAATGATGTTTCTGAGGAGTGACTGAAAAAAGAGCTCGAAGTATTTTCTAAAGCTTTTAATTAAGAAATTTACTGAAAAATTGGCGAACCACCTCAGGCATTTATCCGAAAAATCCCCTAGCTAAAAAATCCCCCAGAAATTTCTACAAAAACACCATAGAAAACTTCTTCGGGTTGTATTGAAGAAATTCAATGAAAAATGTTTCTGGGAACATTTAAAAATTTCTCCAGGAATTGTTCCGGAAATTTCTCCACAGGAGCTTTCTGTAGGCAGTTCGTGACAGTTTTTGAAGGATTTCCTGGAGGAATTCGCAAGGCATTTTCTGGAGGATTTCATCTTTTCATTCGTTCATTTTCGCTCGCACTATAGGAGTAGAATTATTGCGGGAGTGAAACGTGGGAACATTCAAGTTTGTCGAAGGTAGATTAAGAACAGTGATTTTTAAAGTAGAGTGTTGTAGAATAAATCTCTTGGTGTCTTCCAGATAGCAGCCAGTTTTCCGTCAGTGCGACTGACGATCACGTGATATTACTTCATTTGCCGGAGGATTTATTTGTACAAAAAAGGTAATAAATATTGTGTTGAATAGTGTATCATCTGACTACCGTTCGCCTTTCACGTTGGACTTCCAGCGCATAGACCCTTTTTTGTACGGACTGGAAAGTAGAAAGCGACGGGTATCCGTTTACACCCGATTCTGTTTTAAACGGGGGATGCGTTCCGTGTAAAAAGAGTTTTAAGTTCAAAATTTGAAAATCCGTGCAGAAAAAGTTTTATGATTTCTCGACAAATTATGCAAAATGGAGCAACTTTGCAAAAATTTTGTATAGGATTTTTTTTACACGGCCGTGTAAAAAAAAATCCGTTTTAAAACTGAATCGGGTGTTTTTGAGCTCGTGTGTCCGCTAAAATCCGCCTTTCGAGGTAGCTATAGAACCTCCCTTAGAGCATGGTCCCCGTACGTCGCCAATTATCGTACGTTGCACAATAGGACAGCCCCATATAAAGGTGTGGCCAAAACTAACAAAAGGCCAATTTTCGATTTGGGCGAGTAAAATGTGATGAATACACAGCTAATAACCTATATTTCTATAATCAGGACGGTTTTTATTTTTTAGATTTTTTAGGGAGGGGTGAGGGGCGTTCAAACTAGCCCCTCCTAGAAATTATATTTTTACGTTTTTTTGGGAAAACGGACAGCTTTGCCATGTTTTCGTCTCAAAAGTAACATATTTATATATCGTTACAAAGCTCTTAAACAGATCTATGCAATAGGCTTGATAATGTAATGATAGCTCCATCCAGAATTCAGTTTTTAGTAGTTTTGTAAAAGCATATTTTACGTAATATTTAACGAACAAAACAGTTTGGTACCCCGCAATACCCCGCAGTAAAACATCATGCACTACACTATTGAATTCTTAAGCTTTGAGGACCATGAATAAAATTCTGCCCAAATTCACAACTTTGTAAGATACACGAATTTTAAAAATTGCCCATTTTTGCCTTTCTCGTGTACTAAGTATGCGTAGAAGCTATATGATCGCTCTAAAAGAATTTAAAATAGCCCAAAAACTAATAGTGTTGTATACTGATCGACTCAGTTCGAAGAATTGAGGTGATGTCTGTGTGTACGGTGTGTGAATGTCTGTATGTGTGTGACCAAAAATGGTGTTAACTCTTTTTTAAGCACTTACTCCAAACCGATTTACTCGCAACAAGTTTCATTCGTCAAAGAACGTTGGTCCATTGTTCCCTATTAAAAATAGGCTTGATAGTTATGGCTCAAAAGTTATGGCCAAAATACATTTTCATATAATGTACGAGAAAGACAACATTACCGCTAGGGGGATTAATCAGGTGTTTTGGTAAACTTCTTATTTTTAAATTTTAATCTGAGTTACTCAATAATGCCACATTAATTGAATTTGGTGACGAACACAATTCACATAACATTTTAAGGGAAAGGGTTTATGCCTTAACGTTTTGCATAATTCAAGTAAAAATCATCTATCATATAAAAAGCGTTACGCAGCGTTAAAGCGTTGAAAAGGGAAGTTGTTCAAAATTTAAAATTTTGACATTACTACATTATTGGAGCAAATTATAGATTTAACCATAACGTGTCATAACGTGTTGGATGAGTAGTGTGAATAACTCTTTGCCACAATACCTTTTTATAATTATGAAAGAAATCTTAATGAAATATCAAATAAATGAATATCCATTTCGTTGATGTCACAATATGACGCTAATTGAATCTGTTCTGCCCTCCTTTGTTGGTTTAATAAGTTCTACTCAGTGAATTTTCAACGCCAGAAGCTAATAGTGCTTTTTTGATCATAGGCTTTTGTCTGTGACACGAATATACAGTATATGACCATTAATATTTTATCTAGCATCAAACAGGCTTATTGCAACCAAAAAGTGACCAAATTCCGTTGGTTTTGTAGAATATGACAAAAATAGATGCTATGCCGAAAATTAGCCCCATACCCCATTGAAGGCTCAGAAAAAATATGTTTCTTCTCTATCTATGTTTTTATGATGAATACCACCGTTTATTGCAGGATTCATAATTTTGGCCAAAAATACCTCCTTTTTTCCTATTGTGCGTTGGGCCGAACTCAAACCAAGAGTTAGTAGCATTATTTTAGTCCTCGCCCGGTGAATCGGAAAGGTACGTGAAGCCGGGTCGTAAGGTAAAGTGGGCTCGAGGGAACGGTTATTCCAGACGCTTCCGTCCAGTCGCCATTCCCTCCTCCGCATCTTGACTTCGACCATTTTGCACAAGGGCTCACGCCGCTATTTTGTGGAGAAGTGATTGCCCACTGGCCGTCCGCCGGTAACTTGATGCTCCGTAGAAAACGACGTCATCGTGCTGACAGAATCCAGAAGATCTATGGACCGTCGCGAGCTTTCAGGAGAGGAAGAAGCCGCCTTTGGAGACACTCTTCCAAATACACCTGTCCAGTCCATTCATGGTGCCTGTGGTAACGAAAGGTGTACTTTGCTTTCCGCAATTTCTGGGCTAGAATTTCTTGAGAATTGAAGAAATGGAATATTTGAAGAGGAGGAAGGGGTATGAGTTCCTCTAGAATTTTTTGAGGATGATTTTTCCCCTGAAGGGGAGTCCTCAGTAATCTTTGGGTGAGACGTCATCCATATATGGAGTAATGGGTGGAATATATTTTGGTTGGACCATATTTTTTGAATGGGAATCGAGGACGGCACAAAATCTGCAATATGAGTTTGTCAGGATACACGGACCGAAACATTTTCAAAATTTGATTGCTTAGCAAACGAAAATATTGTGTTTTTTATTTAACAACGAATGTAGCACATTTTAATGGTTTTCGACATATTTTAATTTAATCGAGAACTTATTATTAACTTTTCTAAATAATTACAAATGAATTAAAGAATGGCACAAACATTCATAGATTTTTTTTGTTAATTATATTGGCTGCGCATTAGGGTGGCTCAAATTAGTATGGGAAAAACTTTTTTCAATTTTTTTGATGGGCCGCCCTCTTATTCGGTTCTCACGGCGTGTGTATGGGGGACCTTTATGACAAAAAAATGAGCATCGCCAAAACTTTCACTACGTGAAAATATAGCTCTTAAGCTTTCATTTCGTGACTATTTGAAAAAAATCTATTGAGGGGTCTCGAACAACTTTTTTTTCTCCCTGAAACGGATCTTTGTAGTTGGAAGACCAACGATTATTATTTATCGCGTCCCATTTAAAATGAGATTCCTGGATTTTTTTTATTGCAATAATCGTATATAAACTCAGGGGTGCCGAAATTACCAAGTTATAGTCTAAATTAATAGTTTGTTGGAGCTCAAGCGTCAAAGTGTATGACGAAGCCGAACTCGATATATTTATGTTATCCCCTGCAAACAGCTAAGAAAGGCTTGGATGGAGATTATGCTCTGCATCGAATTCTTATGCACATATACACCCAATTCTTTTCCAAATATATACCAAAATTGAAACTTTGGTGGTAAATTTGATGGTAAAAAAATGGTAACTTGGCTTAGAAACCTCGCAGTTAATAACTGTGGAAGTGCTGATTGAACACTCAACTGTGAGGCGGCAATGTCTTAGTGGGAAATGTAATGCCAAAACGAAGAAGGAGAAGTAATGTAGATACACATAATTCACTTTTTTTTCTGTCGTATTTTTGATTGTGTAACTTCAATTTATCACTAAAAACTATCCAACATGCTCATAGAAATCCTTAATACCTGTCGGTTGACGTAAAGTCAATGTCAACTTCTCTCCACGAACAGCCTAAATAGCCGTGTGGTGTCGGCAGCTGGTTATCTGGCTAAGAATAACATTACGGATTGCCTGTTCCAGTGGTAAAAGTCCACCATACAGGTGACCCCTAATTTTCGGTGTGATGCGGCTTTATGCTTACCGTGCCTACGAATGAATGGTTAGGGGGGTCTAATAAGAACCTAACCGCAAACGGAGTCTGTGACGCACCAAGGCCCCCTTCACAGTATTTAGCCCTCGCTGCGCTAACCGGAGCTATGGCGTAGTTGACTTTTTACTTCTCCGAGATAATCGGCTACTCTTATTCAACCTCATCGTGAGGTTAAATAAGAGTAGGGTTATGAATATGTGTTTTAATTAGTTTTCAACAAATTGTCACCTATATGGATTCGCATTATGTGTTTTTTACAATGTGCTTTGTGTATGTTACCTATATGGATTCGCATTATGCGTTTTTTCACAGTGTACTCTGTGTCTCGTCCTTGACGTTTGGCTTCGGCTACTCTTGTTCAATCTCAACGTGAGGTTAAATAAGAGTGGGGTTATGAATAAGTGTTTTACTTAGTTTTCAACAAATTGTCACCTATATGGATTCGCATTATGCGTTTTTCACAGTGTACTCTGTGTCTCGTCTTTGACGTTCGGCTTTGGCTACTCTTGTTCATCCTCAACGTGAGTGTGGGGTTATGAATATGTGTTTTACTTAGTTTTTCAACAGACTTCCACCTACCACCACCTTTTTTTTACAATGTACTTTGTGTTTGTCACTTATATGGATTCGCATTATGCGCTTTTCACAGTGTACTCTGTGTTTCGTCTTTGACGTTCGTCCATTGTTACGTCCTCTGTGTTTTTGTGACACCTCTCTTTAGTCCTTAGCTGAATGCGTGTGAGTCTACATAATTGGCTTTGCTATAAATGGTTCCATTCTCCTTTCCAACTTCACTTCCTCTTCCTTTCCCCTTTTCACTTCCTTTTCCGTCAGGTAAATGATGAGAAAGGCTCTAAGGGAGTTCAGTACTATTTACAGTTTTCCAGTTTTCTTTCTAACTTCTAAGATTTTATGCAAACGTGGGTATATTGGTGATTCCTGCAGATTTCAATAAACTCTTAGAGGCTTTAAACATTTTTCTCTCTCATAAATAGGCTTACTACCAGACATCCGCATGAGCTACAATCATTATAAAATGCTTCATATTCGCATATTTCTGCGATTGTTCTCTCTATCTTTGCTCATTTCTCAACTTTTGGAGACGAGCTCGGCAGTCTATTGACTACCGCTTCTGCCTTATAGACAGGAGGTTTGGCGAAGACTAAACAACTACATCAAATAATGAGAAATAGGATACATAATTTTTTTAAGGATTTTTATCGAGGATTCACCTCGATCCATACTTTTGGTCATATCATATCATGATAACTAAATTTCCTTTCCATGCTAATGTTCGGATTCTGAGGTTTTCTCGGTCTCTAGTAGCAACAATAACCACACTTTAGAGACTTCTTGGAAAAGCTCTGTTGAGAAATTTCAGCTTATTGTTGGTGAAACTAGCAACACTGAAACAGTCGAAGAAATATAAAATGACTCGTCTGTTGGGAAAAAAGGTCCGCTAGATTATAATACTAGAATGTAAGATTAAAATATGAATTTATAATGTGAATGAATAATAAATTAATTATGTTATAGCTTTGAAGTCTGATGAAAACGAGATCTGCTGTCAAATAGTATTTGAAGGTGACTATTCCCAACAATACATCATTAGGAATTTTATTATATGGAAAGAGTTCTTTATAGACTCTAAGAAGTTTTTCGGAACAGATTTCTCCTTTACAATCCCGGAAACTTCCACGACTGT
This sequence comes from Armigeres subalbatus, assembly GCF_024139115.2. Lineage (NCBI taxonomy): Eukaryota > Metazoa > Arthropoda > Insecta > Diptera > Culicidae > Armigeres > Armigeres subalbatus. The sequence continues at coordinate 395,000,912 of NC_085141.1, forward strand.
CAGTTTTACCACTGGTTATCTGTGAAAAGTTCAATGATATTTTTTAGATCTATAAATTAAAACAGTATTGATAGTATTAGATCTTTTAGTCATCCATATGGTATTTTCTTACCATAATCATGGGTAGGACAATGCTTCGACTGTCCTACCCAGGTATTTTCATGCGTAGGACATGTCCTACTTGTCCCACCCACTCCCGGCGCCACTGATGCGGGGTGAGATGCGCCAGTGGATGGGTTAAAACGCGCATGTGCTCATCGTACTGATTTTCATTTGAATTGCCTACATTAAGGCAATTAACCGAATGTTTCAGCTGTTTCGGTCATACGAAATGAGCATGGGCTCACTGCCCCACACCGACCTCAGAAGTTTGAGGGGCTATAAAATCGTATTAAGACCGATTTTGACGACGATTTCGTGTGGAACATAAAGAATACGAGTAAGCACCATGACTCATAGCTTAATTTTTAATTTATCAATGCATAACAGTGATAGAAAGACTATATGCCACCGAGCCACAATTGCATCAAAACAAGCAAAAATCGTTTTATCCAGTTTTTCATGTATAATTAGAGTAAAATCATGAAATGTATGTATCGAATGGCAATATTTCCCATTCCTTTATCGTATAGACTATTGAAATTAATCACAATAAGGATATTTAGCCTTATTCAAGGGTGGGGCGTTTTGACCCCTACGGGCGTGCTACCCGCAGTTCCCCTATGTGAATATGTACATTATGTGTCCCATCGAAGGGAAAGTGGTTACCTCCAATACATTTTTAAAATCAATATCTTCCACATAATATACATATTCATGTATGAGTTTTCACAGCATTGTAAAAAAATGATTTTCATATGGCCGAGTTGCCGAATAATATGTAATTAATGTAATAGGTATAGGAGCAGCATAGAAGTGATTTGCTAGTCTCCTAGTTAATTCTGAAAAGTTAGGATTCGGTTTAGTTTTAGCAAATTCAGAATACGTAAAATCATCGAGGGGTAAACAAAATTTGAGAAAAGAGAATATTTAGAGGGTAAGGTAATTCTCCAAAATCTTTGGAGGAAGAATTTCCCATAATTCCGGAAGGGATAAATTTTCAGATTTCTTGGACAGGGAAATCCTCAGAATTCTAGAGAAGGAATAACCCTGACTTCTTGGAGAGTTTCCCAGAGCTCCTGGAAAAGGAATTTTCAGAATTCCTGGGGAAGATTTAACGAGAATGGAAAAACTCTTGATGGAGAAATTGTCAAGAATATCTAGAGAGGAAATTTCGCCAGAATTCTTGTAGGAAAAATTCTTCAAATTCTTGGGAGAGCAATTCTCCACAAATTTTGCAGATGGAATTGCTGGTGGTGGAGTATCCGAGAAATCTAGAAGTTTCCCACAACTGCCTCAAAATGGTATCAGGAAGGTTTCCTGGTTTAGAATCAGTTATGTAGAAAGGTGTTATCTTCTCTATTTATAAATGAGCTTGCATATCCTTCATACAGTGTTGGAAATAAAAAAAGGAAACAAAGTCGTTTCAAGTAAATTCTTCTTCTTCTTATTGGCATTACATCCCCACACACTGGGACAGAGCCACCTTGCAGCTTAGTGTTCATTGAGCACTTCCACAGTTATTAACTGCGAGGTTTCTAAGCCAGGTTACCATTTTTGCATTCGTATATCATGAGGCTAGCACGATGATACTTTAATGCCCAGGGAAGTCGAGACAATTTCCAATCCGAAAATTGCCTAGACCGGCACCGGGAATCGAACCCAGCCACCCTCAGCATGGTCTTGCTTTGCAGCCGAGCGTCTTACCGCACGGCTAAGGAGGGCAGTACGCAGTACAAATTGTAGATTCTGCACGATTAAAAAATTTCTAGCATCTCTATAAGGTACACTTGGGGAAGTGGAAAAGGAAAAATCGATAGTGCATGTTTGAATTAGTGTAAAACCAGTTTAAATGATCTAAATGCGTTCAAATGGGCTACCAAAAACAGTCAATTTTGCATCAACTGTGTGGAAATTCATACCATTTTGGTCACTTGGAATTTATGGAAATAGATTTTAAAATTAGGAGTTGTGTTTCCACTTTCCCTAGTGGGATGGGGTAAGTGGAAAACCCATGTTACCTTGACCTTCACTAGTGATGAGTAGTTACATATAACTAAAATCAATACGATAATTGCTCTGAGTATCTTTAATGATAGTAATGATTCCAAAACTTTAACGGAATAGATCATCAAGGAATTCTCGTAATAGCTAGGGGAGGGCTGGTTTTGCCTTTTCGAACACTAAGTGTACGTAAAATCTAGAGTAGAGTGGGGCAAGAGTGCGCGTGGGGTAAGAGTACGTTTTCGATTTTTTGAAGTAATGAAAAAAGATAAACTAGCAGCACTGCATCAGTTTGACAGGTATTCTGGCCAAATATTATCATGTGTAATTGTAAACGATTTAAATAAACAACAAGGGAGATATGGAGTTAGATAACTTTTGTTCATTTTGCTAAAATAATTGGATTTCCGCAACTAGTATTTCATTGCCATATATACGTTCAATCAGGCGAACATTATACCATTTCGATAACCTATTGTATAGAGTACTTTATGGTACAGAACACCAATCCGGTTGGTTTTCCAAGAAGTCAAAACCATTACTTGAATAATTTTTGGGACTGTGGGGTAAAAGTACGCAGGAACCGGTGGGGCAAGAGTATGCATATGAATCTTCAAGTTATGATGTCAAACCCGTATCTCTGGCCGAAATAAGACTTCTTCCAAAGCGTAAAGATCCACAACTAAGAAAAAAGAGATAGAATTCGAAATTATCACAAGTTTTTAGGATAAGTTGAAGTAATTCGGTGCTAGAAAGGACTTAGCGAACAAAGCACTGAAGCGAAATAATGAAATTGTATTAGGACTTGTTGTACAACACAATTTCATCTAAATGATAATTTCATTAAATCAAAAGAAACATTCATAAATTACGCAACGTTTAGCTGGGAGGGATTGCGAGATGTGTGAGGATCCATATAATTTTTAGAGGATTCATACAAATAGTGCAAGATAAGGGCGGAGGGGTGATGAAATAGCCAAATTTTACGTTACGTGATTGGTGGACTTCGAAATTGGTGGAAAATCGAAATGCTTTTGTATACGCCACGCGTAACCTGATATATATTTTTACCTCTGTAGTTTTTTGTATATATAAAAAAACAATGGTTTTTCGTATGAAATTGTACATTTTTAGGACCCCCTCCCCTTTTAAGTTACGTAATCTTTAAACATTCCCTAATATATGTTCGTTAAACATCAATTCAATGTTATTAACTCTTATTTGTGTCAATATATACTTAAAGCACATGATTGGATAAATGCGTACTCTTACCCCACCCGATGCGCACTTTTACCCCACCGGTGGGGTAAGAGTGCGTTTTTCACTTGTCTTGCGAATCTCAATAATTTCAATATTTTTTCCACTGGGTAACATAAAGGAAGAGTATATGAATCATCGACACTGATTTGATATGCAGAAGCTTGCTTCATAAGGGCCACATGATCGATTGAAAACTAAGTGCGTACTCTTGCCCCACTCTACTCTATATGTTCGCCCCAAAGATTAACTTTTTAAAGGAAAATTGGGACTTAAAGGGTTATAGACTAATCAACTTGGTTTAACGAATTGAGGTGATGTCTGTATGTGCGTATTTGTTTTTTATATGTGTGCGCAAAGCACGTAGAAAATTATCAGTTACACCCAGGTTTTTTTTTACACGGTTTGGTTTTGGTCGTTTAAGACCTTCAGCGTCAATGAAGCAATGAGTTAACCCCACGAAAAAATTCACAAAAAATCAAAGAAAATTCGGGGGGTATTTCAAAATCTGTGAAAGTTTAGGTTAACCGAGAAATTAATGAATTCCAACCGCGTAAAAAAAACCTGGGTGTATTCTTAAGCACTTGTCCTTAACCAATTTGGTCGCACAAAAATGCATTCAACGGCGAAACTTGTTATGAATAAAAATTAATGTGAAATATAGAATATATTTACCTATCAGTGCTATTTTTAACTTTCTTATACATTTTTTTCATATGTAAAACATTTGAAAGGCATCAATACCGATAGGTGGATTTATCAGGCTTTTTCTCATTTATATTAGTCCAATTACCACTGGAATGATAACAAAGAAGAAATATATTATGATTCACAGCTATCGAAATAAACCCTGGAAGGACGAAAAAATTCCGTGATTAGAACATTATCCACTTCCCCCGCAGTGTTTGATACCTGGGGTAAGTGTAAAATCTTTTAATTATTTGCTTTCTTGGTACAAACCACTACCAATTGAATGGGATTAGTTTAATTGTATTATAAGGGTCACCTGTGATATAAATTCACTGGAAAAGGGGACAATTGGTGCAAATAAGAATTGATTTTATGAATGAAAAAATCAATTTTTCGCGAAACCTAAAATTACAGTTCAATCGTTAACCGTGTTATTGTATGTTATTGTATGCAAATTTCAACATAGTATCAGTGTAAGCATTAAAGTTTATTCTTGCATAATGTTATGATGTGGTAAAAACTGTAAAGTATGTACAATTCCAATTTTTCTAGTCGATTTTTACACTTACTCCCTTTTTCCACTTACCCCAGTGTACCTTATAAGAACTCTCGGGTACTTATTCAAAAGGACGTATGTGATTTTGTAAACAAAGATTCAAACGTCGATTTGTCCAATCTGATAGCACTCCCACGCAAACTATCACCACATACAGATAGGGGAAGCCTTTGGCTACCTGTTGGTGGTGTTGATTAGCGTGGGAGTTCCATCAGATTGGACAAATCGACGTTTGAATCTTTGTTTACAAAATCACATACGTCCTTTTGAATAAGTACCCGAGAACTATGTATTATTTTCATCTCACAACAACCTTGTGAGGCAACACAGCTTTTTCGACCGTTCAAGTAAGTTTTACTTAATTTCCTGTCTAAAAGATCGACATGAGGCTGTTATAAATTACAAAAACAAGGTTAACCTCTTCTTCTTATTTTCCCACTTTTAATTTAATTAATATTCAAAAAACAGGTCAACAAAAGCCAAAACATCCATAAAACGACCAACACTTACGTACCTGACCCCCAATTTCAAGTAAAACTAAATTTTCAAAATGATGGTTCTCAGCAGTCTTGCATCGGAATTTGGTTCTGTTTTCTGCAATCGATCACAAAATTCCTATAGTTCCAGGGACATTGGTCATCGATTTGAAAATAAACATGGTTCCGGAGATATTAATGGGAGTGCTGGGGTAACCTCCCGGTCCGGAAAAATGGCCACTGCCTGATCAAGCCGGAAACAAGTCTGATTTTGCAAAAAAAGCTCGGCGGAATGCGTTCTGAGGGTATTTGGTTCATCTGGTCACATTCCGGGATGCCCTGGAATGCTGGTTCCCTGGGAGGAAGTGGCCAATTTTTGATAAATTCTGAAACCTGTCTTGCAACGTATCAAACTTCATGGTTTTGCAAAACAAGTCCGGTGTTCTGAGGATATTTGGACCATCTGGTTACATCCCGAAATGCTCTGGAATGCTGAATCCCTGAGGGAAGTGACCACTTTTTGATCATTACTGAAACCTGGCATGCAACGTATCAAACTTTACTATTTGGCAAAACAAGTTAATAGAAATTTGTTCTAAAGGTATTTGGTCATTATGGTCACATTTCGGGGCGCTACCCTCATAACACATTCCGGCGAGCTTGTTTTGCAAAATTATGAAGTTTGACATGTCGCAAGCCAGGTTTCAGTAATGATCAAAAAGTGGTTACTTCCCACCCGAAAACATCCTAGACCGGACCGAGAATCGAACTCTTAATCTCCGGATCGGCAATTCTACGCCTTTGCTCGCAAGGCTACTGGAGCCCCAATCCTGAATCCGTTTGAATTGCTTATTTTGAACCTCCGATTATTAAACATGGTGAATTATTAAATTGTTCATCTCAGACTTTACATTAAAGTTATTGAAAATTAGGTGCATGTTTAATTTTTAACAATGCTTCGAAATGAAATGTATCAACAAAATTGTCCACTGCTCCTATTTATTACGACTAAACTGTGATTAGAATAAAATGATGATGATCATATTAGTAAAATGATTCCACTATGCGAGTTAGAGATAATTTCTCAAGCTACAAAACAATTCGTGACCACAAATCTATGTTTTTTCCATATCCTGAATATGCATGAATCATTGTCGCTATTCAAACATTCTAGTTGAAAAGTTAAAATTATTCCATTTGAACGGCCATCGACCCCCAGATCCACACAAATTCATTGAACTCTTCGATTTTTAGTAGTGCACGTGCCAATTTTGCATAACACACGTTCGATCATTGATGCCTGTAATTTCCTTTCGGCCGATCTTCAATCGGGTGGATATATCCACCATCACAGAGTGAGAGGAAATCACTTTCACTTCAATCTATCGAACGACTAATCGCCAAATTTTCTTCGGACCTGCATCACCTGCTTTAGTCAGTGTTCGACGCACCGGTTATCGCACCTCTATTCGGTTGCTGCTTCGTGGACCTTCTTCAGACATGTATGCCCCTATCGCAGCTGGGACCACCCGTCAATTAGTTCCAATTCGGAGCCCGCGCCAAATTTTCCTCCTAAATGGCTATAAATCTTCGATTCCGACTGGCACGGTTTAACTGTCCACTGCACGGCTGTGTTTTTATTTTCGTGAGTATGTAACTATTACATGCCCAATCTTAGAAGGCAATAATCAAATCTTCATCACATAGAAAAACGGATGCGGTCGACTGATTTTCCACCTTATTTTCACTCTCTTCAAACTGCAGCAACATCCCGCGCTTGCAGTTTGGTCATTTTCTTCACTTTCAACTGGACGTTGTTGGTCGCTTGAGATAAAGGAGCCCGTTCGGCAAAATTCGAATTATCCGTTAAATTTCCTCTTCACAGTGCACATCACCACTCATTTCGATCACACTAATTGTTGCGAAAAATAAACCTTTTATAAGTCACGTAGTAAATCGTCTTGAATGAGTTTAACAATTCATGGGTTCTTTTTTCGTAACACCGCAACGTACTAGCTGACTGCTTGACTGCACCGAAAAAAGACGTGTGTTGCAATCTTTTGAATTTCTGCTCAACACTGGGTGGGTAAAATTCCGTGAAGTTTTCCAGCGCGCGCACTTTGAAGGTGGAAAGAAAAAAGACAACCGTTTCGCAGGAGATCCGAGCCTCAACTGACTAGTCGTGGGCTGAACGGTGAACGTTTTGGTGTTGCTGCTGCCGGAGTTTTCCAACAACACCGGGAGGTAGGTGGGTGTTTTTTTTTCGCGACAAGCTGCTTGACTATTGTTACTTTTCCGCCTTCGGGATTCAGAAAATCGATGCTTCGCGGCGGAAGAGCTCTTCTTGTAGTTTTCGTTTGCATACTAATGTACGCTAAGTGTACTTTGGCAATCTATAGTAGAGGTCCAAGCTGTGTATCTTTACTATGGGTTGATATGAGATGAGTGTTTATTGCAAATGTAAACACTCAAGTGTACGAAGAGTGGTAGTTGAATGTTTCATTGCCAATAATTACCAGTGTTTGTTTCATTTAGATTGACGTTATGGACATTGGTTGAAGATAGCTATCTTTTATGTCCTTGGGAATTACTTAGAGTCAGGCTTGGTGTCTTGCTATTAACCGTGATATCGGGGAGTTCAGGCAAGAAACGACTTGTCGGTTACGAGTCTACAGGATGTTAAGGTTACTATACTGGCTAGATTCGCATCCCTTCTTATTCTTCTTCTTCTTCTTCTTCGCATCCAATGTCAATCTTTTACGATTTTGATTTTCATTCAGAAATTAGCTTAAAACTGTTTCCTGTTAAATAAAAACTTTTTTTTTAATTTCTCCATGTAAAACTAGTTTGGAAAATTGAACGGAAAACTACTCAAATTGGAGAAAATTTAAATGGGACTCTTGTGCGAATAGGGGCAGTGTACAATACATTCACTAGCGTAATTTTCTGGGGCAATATTCTAGGGCTAAAAAAGTGAAATGGAACCTGTCATAAGACGAGTTTAAACAATCCCATTGAATTCCACCACTTAATTGTATCCTGACAGATACGTATTTCGACCTCAACAGTAAGGCCGTCTTCAGTCGAGTCAAGTACAAGACACTGAAGACGGCCTTACTGTTGAGGTCGAAATACGTATCTGTCAGGATACAATTAAGTGGTGGAATTCAATGGGATTGTTTAAACTCGTCTTATGACAGGTGAAAACATTCCACTAAAAAGCTCAAAATAATTTTCTTAGTGAAATGGAAGTTTACGAAATGTTTATATGCTTCATGTTCTATTTTTCAAGAGCAAGTTTTCACTACGAGGAAAAGTAGATTAAAAATCTCAAAACTAGATCATGCAGTTTAAACATGACCCATTTTCATTCTAATCTTTAGTGGAAATTGTAGGAGGGTTGCACTTAGAGGTGTGCGCCGGACCGATATTCGTAGTCGGCGGCCTTTTTAACCGGCGGCGGCAGCGGCGTAAATCAGCGTGGCGATTTATTTTATTACGTTTCTTAATTTTTTTTTACATTTTTTCGGGATACTTTCAAGACTCTTATTTTTAAAGAAAAAATCTATAATTTTTTCCTAAATTTGGAAATTATTTTCGAATTTTCCACGGGAACTATTGTGAAGTTTCGAGAAATCTTTGGAATTGCCTAGAGAAGTTCTTTAGAATTCCTAAATAAAACTGTTTGGAATTTCAGCATAAAATTCGTCGCAATTTACATGAGAAACTTCAGAATTTCCACGAGAAATTGTTCTTAACTTCTACAGGAAAATCTTCGGAAATTCAAGGAAAGTTCCTGTTGAGTTTCTGTTGAGCATTCATCAAAATTTACACAGACAATTCTTCATCATTGTAGGAGAGTGCGGCTGGTAGGATGAGTTTCTCAGTCTAGAATAATTAAGACGGCTAGTTTGGCATGGCCAACGATAAAACAGTAAATTCTTCAGAATTTTCAAGGCAGACTCTAAGAAGTTTTCCAGGAAAATTCTCTGGAATATTCACGAGAAATTCTCCCGAACGTTAAAAGTAAACTTTTTAAGAATTTAGTGCGCAGGATAGTTCAAAATGTAGATTTCAATAAAAAAAATGTATTTCAACGGAAAACAGTTCGCAATTTTTTTGACTTCTACAGGAAATTCTTTGTACAGTAGACGCTCGATAACTGGAAGTCATTTAACTACAATGCTTTTAACTGCAATTCGATAGTTACATTAGTTTTGCAGTTATCGAACAGCTGAACTGCAAGACGATTTCAAAGTCGATGATAGCTGTATAGCACTGCACAATCAGGTGCATTTCTATTGCATCTTATAATCATTTGACGTCTAGAATGCGTCGCAGTTATTGAACGGCCTGTGCTAACTGAAACGAAAACATGTTGCAGTTATCGAGCGACTAGTGTATTGTCCATAAGAAATTCTTGGGAAATTCCATTGGCTGAAAGCAACATACGGCCGAAGTCGTTCGCCCTAACAGGTCGTTTGACCGAAAACGTCATCAGCCCGAAAATGCCGTTTGGTCGAAATGGTCGTTTGACAGAATGGGCTATTACGCCGAAAATATTGTTTGGGCCATCAGATCATACTGCCAAATGTCAATAACTGAACGGGTAGTTTAATCAAAAATATCCATCCGTTTGGCCTAATGACCGAAATTTCGTAACCTCTCTACTTTTTAAGATGATAATGGCCTTTAAAGCAAATCCCGTTAAGCTGAATTTAAGGAAACTGTAATCAGGTCGAAAATGGTTTAAATGAAAGCGACATACAGCTGAAAAAAATCATTTAAACGAGTAGATCATTTGACCGAAAAGGCCGTTTGATAGGAATGGTCATTTGGCCCGGAAATGTCCTTTCTGCAAAACAACCCTCACGTCCAAACGACATTTTCTGTCAAATGACATAATCGGCTAAACGCCATTTTGGCAAAATGATAACAAAATCATACGACACTTTTCAAAGGAGGTTGCAGAAAGGACCTTTTTGGGCCAAATGGCTCTTTTTGCCAATTGACAACCCAGACGACCCCACATCGCTTAAGAATGTACGTTTAAAATCGTTTACCGATCCAAATTTCATCAAAATCGCATTGTGTTGCAAAGATCAACAGTTTATTTATAAATTTTCCTGCACAGTAGGCTATTTTACGAGTTAATTCCAGTTTAATTTGTTGACATCGCATATTCCTGCAAAAAACTCAAATGAAATCTAGTTGCCTGTCAAACAGAGCTTACTAGCACAAACTATATCGCAATGTATAACAAACTGTAACCAGTGGTTCCAAATTGGACTTGCAGCTTCCGCCGCAAATAATTTTGTCTTTTGTCGAAACCACCGTGTACTCCGACAACCAGTAACTCAGGTTACAGCGGTTTGAGCGTGGGCAAAAAATGAGAACCCACCCTACCTCTCTCATCTGTCAGTAGATGGCAACCGGAAGAGTTGCCAAATAGAGTGGTAACTTCGGCAATCTTCGTTCCACCCGTCGTAGATTTACAGCTTCTATTCGCGAATACGAAAGTAATGCCTCTACTCACTCTTATGGCAAAATCTCATTGCTATCTGTCAGATTGTGCGTGAAACATGGTCGCCAATCACCCCTTTTTGTCCCTCCACAGTAAAATCCCATAAGGAACTGTCAGACTGTGCGTGAAGAATTTACCTTCGTAGTCGCGAATAGCTCAGCTACTAACCAGGGAGATTATTCGGTCCGTGACTACAAGTGGGAATAGTAGTGTGCGCCGTGTATTCCCATAAATAGTTATTAATTTGTTAATAGTCCTCGAAAATAATAGTCCTGGAAAATCGTCCTCGAACTCCACCAACCCGCTCGCGCCGGCGGATTTCAAGCAAGAACGCCATCGTCGTAGGAAGCTCGCCCTTACCGACCGAAATCGTCCTCGAACTCCATCAGTTCATACACCAAAGGTTTTTTTTTTCTATTCTCGATCTTTTCGGACTCAAAAAGGAATCGCCAAGCCTCGCCCGTTGTGGTCTGATTGAATTATTTTCTCCCGAGGCCAGCTTTTGAGTTTTTTTTTTCTTTGTTACGACGTTCCTGACGACTCTTCCACTTTGTTCCATCAATTGGCACGTGTCGCGAAACACACACTTGTGTGTATGCTCCTACTGAAGCTGAGTTTATTGGGGGAGTGGTACTGGTAGGTATTACGGTCAGTGAGTTATCGACCCTTTAATTGTCTCGGTTCTAGCTCTAGCTAGCAGGTAACAAAACAAACTCGCTTAAAAATCGTGCACATCGCATACACTACCGTGCAACGTCGGATAAGAAATATACATAGGGGAGACTGGGTAGACTTGATCCCCTTTTCTGATTTCCGATGTATCACAGCCAAAAGTAAATAAACATACGCGATTTCCACACAGACTTTCTAAGAAATATAGTATTTAACTTTACTGATGTTTGAGAGTCCTTAAATTATTGTTGTTATTGATACACAATCGATTTTTTGGAGTGCTGTCAAAAATCGACTTTTAAAATATTCGGTGGAAATTGATCCCTCTCCAAGTACTTGCATTAAAAAATTAGAAAGGTGCCCTCAGATTTTTTAAATATTTTTCCTTCAAAATACGCGGAATTTTCATGAATTTTGCTGTGCGTATTCATGAACGATTTTTGTTATTAAATTCGACAAAACATACAATTTTAAAATTTGGGGGACTTGATCCCATTTTTATGATATCTACGCAATAAATAATTTTTCCTGCCAACCTGTCATCAAATCTGTCAAATCTACAAAAAATTAGAAGCCTGAAAACAGATTTATATTTTTTTAATTTTTTCGCCAAATTTTTGTATGGATGACTAAGGGGGGATCAAGTGTCCCCATATTGAGGTAATAACTTCAAATCCAAATATTCTAAAACTTTGATGGAGTGTTGACATTTTCATCAGTACAGATCATTAAGTATATTCATGGCTTTGTGCTGTGCAAAAACGAAAGCATTTGGTCATTGTTATGAAAAGTTGTTCAAATTTCGCGTGGCCAATAAAAAAATCTTTGGGAAGGTCAAAACATACAAACTGCCCTGCAGAATAAATAAGGTTGTCAATCCAAAAAATAACTCACCACATAAAGGTCAGGTGTTTAGAGGATCTGTACTAAAAATACGCTAGAACAAGCTACTTTAGTTCTCGATAAAACAGGGGGTGATCAAGTCTCCCCGGGGATCAAGTCTACCCACCTTCCCCTACATATATCGCCTCCACTTTTGTACGTAAAAAGCGTTTTCGCGATTTGTATACGATTGAATTCCGCATAACAGAAAAACAATTCTATTATGCAAGCATTCTGGTTATCTGGGAATTCTTACCGAAAGCCGTTTTTGGTTAAATGATCTATTCGGTCAAATGACTTTTTCGGCCGAACGGCAGTTTTAGCCAAATTACCTGTTAGAGCGAACAACTTTTTACAAGCTCGGCCATATTTTTTTTTGTACATCGTTTTTGGTCAAACTACATTTTCGGTCAAACCAGTTTAGACCTAATAACAGCTTGGCTGGATGTCTATCAACATAAAAGTAGAGAGACTACGGAATTTTTTTCAATGATCAATTGACAAAAAGGCCATTTAGCTAAACGAGTGGCCATTTTTGACAATATTACCCGTTCAGTCATTTACATTTGGCCGTATGACCCGTTGGACCAAATGACATTTTTGGCCAAATGGCCAATTCTGTCAAAAATCCATTTCGGCTAAACGGCATTTTCGACCAACGATCGTTCCGGCCAAACGATCTGTTAGGGCAAACGGCTTTTTCGGCCAAATTACCAGTTTGCCCGCTTGTCGCTTTCGGTCAATGGAATTTCCCAAGAATTTCGTATCGAAAATTTTCTGCAGAAATTCAAAAAAAAAACCTTAAAAATTCCGAGCATTTTTCCGTTGTTTCAAAGTTTACTAGACCAAACTATTAGTCTAGTGATGAACTTATCCCTGCGAAAAATCACTCTAATAAAGGATAATAAACTAAGTGTCACAAAAATTCAAAGAATACTCCACAGAAACTCAATAGGAACTATCCGTGTATATTCCCGAAATTTGGAACAGCTTCCCGTGAAAACTCTTCCAAACAATTTTCCTCGGTAAATCCAAGGAGCTCCTCTTGGGAGTTCCAAACAGATATAAAAAATTGTGATTCCTGTGGAAAATCTGAAAATAATCTATTTCTATATAAGGCCGTTACAAGTATTTAATTAACTTTTTGTCCTACTGGTCTCCAAAAGGTCAAGGGGGGGGGGGCATAATCTATATACATGAAAATGAATTTCTATCTGTCTGAACCTTATAGACTCGGAAACAACTGAACCGATCGACGTGAAAATTTGTTTGCAGAGGATTTCGGGGCCGGGGAAGGTTCTTAAGGTGGTTCGAGACCCCTCCCCTCTTCGGAAAGGGGGCTCCCATACAAATTTTCTCATAACTCGAGTATTGATCAAGCAAATGGAACCAAATCTGGCATATGGAGGTTTTGGAAGGGAAGATATGTTTCTGTGGGGGTTTGAAACCCCTCCTCCTTCTGAATAGGGGGGCTCTCATACAAATGAAGCATATATTTTGGCATAACTCGAGAACTAATCAGAGAATAAATCAATTTTAGGCGAAACATAGTTTGTCGGGTCTGCTATAAAAAATAAATATTAAAATGAAAAAAATCAAAAAACTTCTCAGATTTGTTAAAGAATGTATTGAAAATCCTCAAAATTATCCGAATTTTATTTTGTTGTCCCCTCAAAATATTATTTTTTTTGCAAAAAAATCCGAGGGGGGGAGACAAAATAGATTTTAAATATTTGTATCGGCCTAACTAAAATTAAATGGTCTGTGATCGTATCCGCATAACTCGAAAACGGCTCGATGGATTCTCTTCATTCCCTCAGCAGGTATGATGATTATCGTGCCCGACGGATTCGTATGGGAATTTCGCATGGGGATTTTCGCCTACTATGCAGGACAACGTCTGTCGGGTCGACTAGTTTCCATAGAAATATTATGGAATAACTAGAAGAATTTTCTGGGGAAGTTCATAAAATTTTAGAGGTAAAAAAAATGCTCCCGTTAATGCTTTGAAAATATCCAAAATGACCAATTCAGCCGAACGACACTTTCGAGCGAATGTCCGTTTCGGACAAATGGCCCTTTCAACCAAACCACTATTTCGGCCAAAGGACATATTCAACCAAATGACATTCTCGGCCAAATAACCTTAGCAAAGTCTGCAAACATAATGAGAGTATATAGAAAACATATTTTGCTTTTGACATCAAATTGATTTATAATTTGTTTTCAAATGGTCGCGATTCAGCCAAACCGCACCAAGTGGCTTTTTGACTGACTTGTGATATTGTGTTCGTAAAAGGACAACGGAAAACGTTTTATATAATTTATGCGTACATTTGCAGTAGGATATCCTCAGTTTTGGGATTGAGGGATATTCGATACGATTTCTCGCCTTAGCCTTAGTCTAGACGAATTGAAGTCACCACTATATGTCGATAAAGTTTTCCTGGGGTGCACAATAAGAAAAAAGGAGGTATTTTTGGCCAAAATTATGAATCCTGCAATAAATGGTTGTATTCACCATAAAAACATATATAGATAAGAAAAATATTTTTTTCTGTGGCTTCAATGGGGTATGGGACCAATTTTCGGCATAGTATCGATTTTTGTCATATTAATCGAAACCAACGGAATTGGGTCACTTTGAAATAAGCCCGTTTGATGCTGGATAAAACACTAATGATCGTATGAAGACTTTAACAGTATATTTAAGTCACAGACAAATTAACGCAACACAGATTTTTATGTATCTTTATTAAAGAGGCTTTCAGCTCTTGACTGGCTCGCAACACAGATTTCCTAAAATGTTCAAACATCACTATTAGGTTCTGGTGTTAAAAATTCACTAAGTAGAACTTCTGAAACTAACAAGGAAGATAGAATAGATTCAATTTAGCGTCATATTGTGACATCAACAAAATAGAATTTCATTTATTTGAAACTTCGTTAAGATTTCTTTTATAATTATAGAAGTTAACGCTGCGAGGAGTTATTCAATACATCCAATACGTGACTATATAGAAGTGAATTATAGATTAATGATTAAATCTATAATTCACTTCTATTATTTAGTAATGTCAAAACTGGAAATTTTGAACCAACTTTCCTTCTCACTGCGTAACGCTTTTTGTATGAAAGATGATTTTTTTCTTGAATTAGGCGCAACGTTAAGACATAACCCTCCTCCCTCAAAATGTTACGCAAATTGTGTTCGTCGCCAAATTCTATTGAAATGCATCGTGGTACTGAATTTCCTATTATTATTGAGTAACTCAGAAGAAATTAAAAAAAAAAGTAGTTTGTCTGAACCTGATTAACACCCCTAGCGGTAATGTTGTCTTTCTTTTTTTTTGTAATGTGCATTATAAGAAAATATATTTTGGTCATAACTTTCGAGCCCATAGTCCGATCCAGCATATTTTCAACAGGGAACAATGAAACAACATTCTCAGACGAATGAAACTTGTTGCGAGTAAATCGGTTTAGAGTAAGCGCCTAAAAAAGAGTTAAAATCATTTTTGCTCACACACATACAGACATTCACACACACACGTACACACAGACATCACCTCAATTCGATGAACTGAGTCGATCGGTATGCACTATGGGTGTTTGGGCTTTCCTTTTAATGTTTTTGGAGTGATCATATACAGGCCTGGTAGCGGGTCACTTTTTAGTGACTTGGTCACTTTTTTCGGGTTAGTCACTAAAAAGTCTCTTTTTGCCTTTCTCGTACAACATAGTTGTACCGAAAGGCTATCATTTCACTACGAAAACGAACTTTTTATAGAAGCCTCGGAGACCTATAGTGTTATATACCAATCGACTCAGCTGGACGAGCTGAGCAAATGTCTGTCTGTCCGTGTGTATGTGTGTGTGTATGTGTGTGTGTACACAAAAGCTAAGAAAAACATTAGACAACTTTTCATATAGTAATCCTCAACCGATTTTCTTGCAACAAGTTTCATTTGATAGGGGACAAAGCCTAGTTGATCACTATTGAATTTTACAACGATCGACCGTTGCGCTTAAAAGTTATAAAGAAAATGGCAATTTGAACCACATTAGCACCATATAAGGTTGTTGTCTTGGCTAAATGCGAGAAAGGCAGTATCACTACTCGGTGAATTAAGTTGGGTTTTTCGACTTCAAGTCACTAAAGTCACTTTTTCTGGGAAAAAGTCACTATTTATAACTATTTTGAAACTTTTGACTATGTTTCGTGAACATCGTCGTGGAATGAGAAAAATTGTTGAAAAATTTGAACTTCATCCGTCGAAAGATGTTTTATTCATGACGGACATGAAATGACGAATTTAGGAAAAATGACCACTTAGTAATTTTTAGGCCCGAACGCTGTTTGGAATTTCTTCGTGACTCCAGATTCGCTGTGAATCTCGGAGTTGTCTTTAGATGTTGAGAATCTAAATATATTTACAAAGCTAATTGCTGACTCTGCTATGTATAAAACCTCTTTTAAAAACTGTTGAATTCTACACTTTATCAATGAAAATGTTGCACCTATTTAGATTGATCTTTTTAATTTTAGATACGCTTCCTGTTGTTTGAGGAAATCATTAGTGAGCGAGGGCATAAGAGCAAGCCCATTAGATTAGTGCTCAAGCTTTTTAGTTTTTTTTATAACAAATACCTATATATTTTGAAAAATAAATAAAAATATAAATTTTTGAATCAAGATGGAAAAAATGGCACCTCTGATTGATACTGCAAAGGACTTGCTGAGATTTCTGTCAAAGTTGCTGAAAATCACATCATTTTTGCCGGGATATCAGTATTTAGTTTGCTAGACATACGGCTGCGTGGATTTTTGCCGAGCTGCAGAAGTTAATACTAAGTGTGTAAAGATTTACCATATAAAGATTATTTTCCGTAATGTTTCCGTAAAAGGAGCAAAATGAATGGTCTCTCGACATCTGCTCAGTTAAATACTTAAAAATTGTCGAAAATATATTCTTATGACAATTTAAACTTTTCAAACTGCATAAACTTTGGATATTCCAGCGAGAAAAATCGTGAATTTGTTAGTTGGTAAATGGTAGCTCAAACTTCTTGTTTAGGCTTTTTTAAGTCCTGAGAAAATTCTTTAGGTTTTGAAATTATTCTTGGGTTTCAGATTTATAAACTATTTAAATCTATGTCTAAAAATTAATTATATAAATTTCTATAATAAAAAAGTGCTCTTTTTACACACAAGCGAAAATTTTCCGAATAAGTTAAAATCCCTAATAAACATTATTGCACATTATTCTGTATGACTTGCCTCCAAAGTTGTGCTTTTCCAGTGATGAAGGGGAGGAAAATTAAAAAAAAAATTAGATAGAATCAAATAAAACAAACTTATTAGATTTCACTTGACATAAGACGAACTATTTTATTTATTTGTAAACTTTGATCAGTGTCTCATACTTGACACGACTTGAGAAACTAAAGACGTCTTTACTGTTGAGGTCTAAATACCTATACTTGTGGTGATAGCAAAGTATTGGAATTAAATGGTGCATAAAAAATAAGGCCTCTAAATAAGCACACAATTTCGTTTTCATCGGATTTGTTGAATAATTATTATTTTTTATTATTTTATTATTTTAAATAATTATCATTTTCAAATAAAACCCATGAGCAGTGACAAATGCAAATGATATTAAAAGTCACTATTTAGTCACTTTTTCTGCAGCTGAATGTCACTATTTGGTCCCTTTTTTCGCCATCGTTGGTCACTAAAGTCACTATTTTGAACAGCATTGATCGCTACCAGCCCTGAGCTTCTACGTATACTTAGTATACGAGAAAGCCTAAAAAGGATAATTTTTCAAATTCATGTATCTCATAAAATAGTGCATTTGGGCAGAATTTTATACATGGTCCTCAAAGCTTAAGGGGCCAAAAGTGTAGTGCATGATGTTTTACTGCGGGGTACGAAACTGTTTTGTTCGTTAAATATTGCATAAAATATGGTTTTACAAAACTACTAAAAACTAAATTCGGGAAGGAGCTATTATTACACAAGCCTATTGTGTAGATCTGTTTAAGAGCTTTGTAACGATATATACATATGTTACTTCTGAGTCGAAAATATGGCAAAACTAAACGTACCAAACCTAAAAAACGTAAAAATGTCATTTCTACAAGGGGCCGGTTTGAACGCCCACCATCTATCCCAAAAAAATCTAAAAAAATCAAAACCGTCCTGATTATAAAAACATAGGTTATAAGCTGTGTATTCATTACACTTTTCACGCCCAAACCGAAAATGGCTTTTTGGTAGTTTTGGCCACTCTTTTATATGCGGCCGTCCTATTGTGGGGTGATACAAGCACGTGGCTGGTTTTCCTGTCAATTACTGGACGACCGGTATGAAATGGTGTTGGAAAAATTTCAAGTGGTGGAAGAATTTGTGTATCTTGCAACATTAGTGACGTGCGGCTGCAAATAGGGCTTATTACGGACTTCGTAACCAGCTCAAGTCCCGTAGTCTGCAAACGAAAAAAAAAACTCGCGCTGTATACTTCTCTGATTCTTCCGGTGGCTTTATACGGCCATGAAATATGGACGTTAAAGGAGGCTGATCGGAGAGCTTTCGAAGTGTTTGAGCGTAAGGTGCTGCTCGACGGTAAACAAGAGAACGGCATCTGACGGCGTCGCATGAATCACGAACTGTACCAGGTATATAAAGGGCTGGATATTATGAGGCTTATACAACACGGCAGACTACGGTGGGCTGGTCACGTTGTTCGTATGCCGGAAGAACGTCAAGCGAAGATAATATTTATTAGAGAACCCGGAAGAGGCCGCAGGCTTCGTGGAAGGTCGCGTACACGATGGCTTTTTGCAGTTGAAGAGGACCTGAGGGCGCAAAATGTTCAGGGCGACTGGAAGCGATTGGCCCAGGATCGAGTCCAGTGGAGAAAGATACTCCATTTGGCGTAGGTTCATCGAAGAGCTGTAGCCCATCAAGTATCAAGTAAGTACTGGATGACCGGTAGTTTGATCCTGAACTGATATGATTGACGAAAAATGCTATTTTAGGTGCTGTAAGCATTTGTTCAAAGCCGCCATCTAACAAATCCCACAACATATCTTAGCATTCAAACTTCAAACTTTGTAGTGTTGGTTACATTGTGTACTAAGTTTTCAACGAACTTTCAACGAATTCCTTTCAATTACGTATTTTCCAAACATAGGGTCTGAAGCCAGGATAATGTCTGGTGGTGCTTCAATTCTCCACGGTCCATACACAAAATTTAAATTGCATAAAAAATCTTGCTTTAGCGGGGAGAGGGTGGGGGTGGTAGTGGTTGTAAAAAATTCAATGTGATTATAGTGTCCTAGAGAGTCCTTCAGAATACTAGTTACTTTTCTCTATGAACACGAATATTTTCTAAGCGGCAGTTATTTCCTAATTTTCTGTATTCAGTCCGGGCATATTGTATTGTAAATTTGAGTGACACACGGTGGTGTTAACTTTGACAGATCCTACAGCACTGCATTGAAATATAGTTTTAAAATGCTTTTTAATAAATTCTAGACAAATTGTAATTTAAATTTGATTAATGTACGATACGGATAAAGTTCTAAAGTACATATTGAGAAGCTAATCTTTTTTTTTGTATATTTTCTAAAAATGTATCTATCATACAGTTCGGATCATTTACCGTATCATACATCAATCGAATTTTAATTACATTTTGTCTTATTTTATCTTGGATTCGTCTATCAGTAAAAAAGCGAATTATATCAAGCTTTGTTCGTTCTGGAATCATTTACCTACTGCTCTTCAAGTCTTTTTGAATTAACCTGCTTTTTCAATACTTGACGCTTCGTCACGATTTTGATTGCTTAATCAAATTAATCCAATTGCTATATTATTGCACATTATTACATTATGCTTATCGATTTACAATGGCAATATTAGGAAAATGGCTTAATCAAATAATTCAATCGTTCACGGTCAATATCGATTCTATTCTGTGCATGGAATCTAGCACAGTGGAGGACCTTATCGGCATGAGCGGTAGGTGGTGAAAATTTGTGCTACAGAGACGCAGTCTGTTTATTTGAATAGAATCGCACGACGCAAGCGGCAGCTGCGGCTCAGGTTGCTGTTGGTGCCGTTCCGTTCACTTGCTGCATTGTTGCATCATTTGGGGTGCCATTTTCCACCGTTGATCGAGAATGGCGGTTTTCCATTGTTGGTGATCGATGATTCGTGTGCATGGTCTATCAATGCCGAAAAAGCTAGGCATTTCAATTTGGTTTGGTTTATTTGAATAAATGCAAAGTTGAATCGATGACCTTCCGCGCAGCGTGTGCTAAGATGGTTATGAACGCCCAATTAGCCATTGACAAAAGACCTAAAGGCTTCGCTTTTACTAAACCGAAAATTTTGAGGTCACCACACCCATCCACCGCGAAGGATTGCATTTCACTGAGCTCACGTTACGAACGATGATCATTGCTATTCATAGACACTTCCTCGAGGCAAGTTGGTGCCTTTTAGACACCCTGATGTGGCTATTTTGCACCTCTTTTATGTGCTGGCTTGTGGAATTTAGCATTCATACCTATTAGTTGTTTCTTGCAAAAGAACAATGTGACAAACCTACAACGCTTTGGTGCACATGAGAAGTGTGGTTAATTCGAGCCTGGTTGAGAGCGTTTTGTCGTTAGGAGTTACAATAATGTCTTTGATAGGCTTTTTCTTTGTCAAGTAGTCGGAAAACCATTGAACGAAGTGTGATGCGTTCCTACAGAATTGTCAATTGTTTGATTTTACTGAAGAGGCTCAAAAAATAGCATTTCCTCAATTTAAAACACATTGTTGTATCGGCAGCGCGTGTTTTCTAGCATTCGGAGGACTTTAAATTTTCTTACGACTTAGCAGCTGACTATGTTTCAGTAAACCAAGATTTATCCACCTAGTGGTGGTGGTGAATTCCACGAATATTTGCAAAACAGCATTAAGGAGTCATTAGTATTACTAGTTATCACAGACATTTACATTATTTGGGACTATTCTTGCCGTTTTCAGAAAACTCAGTATGTAAACCAAGTATGGTTGTGATCATTTAATAATTTTATCTCGATCATTTAGTAGTTTACGAATAACTCATTTTAGATCCTGCATTTTAAAATGTGTTGTACTACTTTTAACCCGAAGTTTTTGTTCTGCTTTATTTGCTATAAATAATTTTTTAGACAAATAATTTAAACAATTTAAATAATAATTAAATTTTTTTAGGCAAGTTCAAATAAAATTAATGATACAGTAGCTTGATCAAACTTTTGCAAGATCCGGGTAATTAGTTCTGTTTTGTGGGGTCTGAAAGTAAACCACTCACTGCGTGATCGATCGTGCTTTGAATGCGTGTTCGCTCATGTTTTTTATCGGACGCAGAACGAGCAAGCGAGCATCGGAATACCTGGTTCTGCTTGTGGTGGTGAGTTAATTACTTTGACATAACACACAAAAAATAATTTTGACGTACAAAATAATTATTCAGTTGCTTACCAAGGCAACTTCCTATAGATTACCATCTAATCAAATATCCATTTCCCGTGGCGCTCACGGAGATCCAGAGGAATTCTCGGTCTCTTGTAGCAATGAGTGTCGAACTAATTTTTCTCTCCTAATCCTAAATTGATTGTGAGTGCGTGACCGGCATCGTTATTGGTCTTGAATTAATGAAACTCCAAAGCATTTATTGTGAGAATAGTTTTCTAATCCCAAAGAGGCTATTCAATTGGTAACCTTGGCATATTTGTTGTTTCTCAGCCAATCACGTCCAGCAACTACGAAGTGTATAGTCAATCGATCTAAGCTAAGCTAAGCTAATTTTAAATAAAACTGATGAAAATCCATGAATTAGGTAAAAATCATCCTCTTCAACCCACAACTTTATTAACAGAAACTACTTACGGTATTTTCATTCGGTAGGCGACGTCTAAAAGGCCTGCGAACAATGTATCCGGATTGCGGATGAGTTTGTGTTTTGTGCTAAATTTCACCCGGATTGTAAATCGCTGACCTCACGAAAACCGCTGAGTCACACACAATTGATCCGGATCCAAGATCTCCGGATAATTTACATCAAATTGATTATGAAAATTTACTAAATTTATTTAAACATGACATTTTTGATAATTCGGGATTATTCAGGTGATTCTTTTTCTTCTTCTTCAATGGCTCTACATTCCAACTGAAACTTGGCCCGCTTTTCAACTTAGTATTCTATTAGCATTTCCTCAGTTATAAATTGAAAGTTTTTCTATGCCCGCCATTACATGGGAATGTATCTTATGTGGCAAGTACAATGGATACACTGTGTCCACAGCAGTCGTCCGATTTTCGTGGTGTGAACGATGGATGGTTCTCCCAACAGCTAATGCAGCTCGTGATTTATTCGCCTCTTTTATGTAGATTCACTTGGATCATAGTGCAGTTTACACCAGATCTGATCAATAACGGAGCTGCAACCATTGATATGTACAGCCAGTCTAAGCTAAGCTAATAATTCTTGAATATTTCTGGAATTTCAGCAAATTTAATTAATGGGAAATTTGTGGAGTTTCTGGTCGCTTTTGTGGATATCGATGGAAAGAAGTTTGGAAAATTTTAATAGATTTCTGAGTATTCCTGAAAATCTAAAATATTAACAATCAAGGAATCAAGAAATAGAAAAGGCCAAGGAAAAAATAGAATTCATTTCCATATGCACGAATTTTTATTATCCCAAAACTCTGAGAATTCCAAAATAACTACTTCATGTTTTTTTATTTTTCACAGGAGATCCTTCGAAGATCAAACGGGAAAGTCATTTTGATTTTCCAAGGAAATTGTTTTACAGTAACATTTCTATTTTACAGGATTTTAAGCATGGATTGAGGATCGATTGGATTTTACGGAAAATTCTTCTAAACATTTGAAGGCGGTCTTTTCAGTTTGATTAGAAAATTTTTAGGGAGTTTTTTCAAATTATCAAAAGAATTTTGTCTCAATTTTTAAAACTATTTCTCCTAAATTTACAAAGATTTTTCATATTTCTTCGGAGTTCAAACGAGATTTTTTTTTCTAGATTTCTACGGGAATTTTTACTGTTGCCTTCGGAAGCTTCTCCAGGAATCATGCCGGAAGTCATCCAGCAATTCTTCCAAAAATTGCACTACAATTTGTTTCAGAAAATGCTCCGGAAATGTCTACAGAAATTACTCAGGAAGTGCGTTCAGAAATTCCTTCGGATGGTCCTCCAGTTCTTTTTGGCCGAGAATCTTAACTTTATTACTACTGCGACCAGTATTTAGATCTATTGTGACTTATCCTCTTTATTATATGCCTTAATACTGTATTGATGAATCACTATCGGAGTGATCACCTTTACATTCACGGCCATTTTTCTTATTCAGGAATAGCATTTCGAATGAAATGGGAGGAATAGCTCCCATTTCTCAGGGTTCAGAAATACCCTTAGCATAGCATAGCATAGCATAGCATAACTGACCGCACACCATCCTGGGTTGGCTGTCGATAGAGACGTCAAAGGCGCCAGAAAAACAGCCTGGGACTTGACATGTTTTTCGTTGAATGACCTCTTTATTCAGGACCTGGCCAGGTCCTTACGATCAGTGAGTATATGGGTAAGAAGTGTTGATTAGATATCTACTTAAGAAGATGCGGAGAACTCGCACGACCTTCAAATGTATCTGGAGTTGGAATTTGGATAGGTAATTATGGGATTGCGGGCAGCAGGGACTATGTCCAAGGGCTTGACGATCCCTCCCCAGGCCATCTGCGAGTTGTGGGGCTTGCCTAGGATGTGGTGGGGTTTGACAGTGGGCCCTGTTAAACCTCTATAAAAAGCTGCATGTATCCGCAAGTAGGCTCCCCCAAAGCGACCGTGTGCCGCTCAAAGCACACAAGCCCAGAGTCCTGGTGTTAGGTGGGACGCTAAACAGCCCCTGACACGACGGCCCTCCGACGAGACAGGAGGTTTGCGCAGGCCCAATAAGCCGCCTAGAAAACCAATCATTACGAACAATATAAGAGATAATGCGACTCGATATAATCGGCAAAGACCTGAGCGACGAATACAGGATCACGATTGGAAGCTTGGAACATGGAATTGCAAGTCGCTAGGTTTCGCAGGTTGCGACAGGATGATCTACGATGAATTACATCCCCGCAACTTCGACGTCGTGGCGCTGCAGGAGATTTGCTGGACAGGACAGAAAGTGTGGAAAAGCGGGCATCGAGCGGCTACCTTCTACCAAAGCTGTGGCACCACCAACGAGCTGGGAACCGGCTTCATAGTGCTGGGTAAGATGCGCCAACGCGTGATTGGGTGGCAGCCAATCAACGCAAGGATGTGCAAGCTGAGGATTAAAGGCCGTTTCTTCAACTATAGCATCATCAACGTGCACTGCCCACACGAAGGGAGACCCGACGACGAAAAAGAAGCGTTCTACGCACAGCTGGAGCAGACATACGATGGATGCCCACTGCGGGACGTTAAAATCGTCATCGGTGACATGAACGCACAGGTAGGAAGGGAGGAAATGTATAGACCGGTCATCGGACCGGATAGTCTGCACACCGTATCGAATGACAACGGCCAACGATGCATAAACTTCGCAGCCTCCCGCGGAATGGTAGTCCGAAGCACCTTCTTTCCTCGCAAAAATATCCACAAGGCCACATGGAGATCACCTAACCAAGAAACGGAAAACCAAATCGATCACGTTCTAATCGACGGTAAATTCTTCTCCGACATCACGAATGTCCGCACTTACCGCAGTGCGAATATTGAATCCGACCACTACCTCGTTGCAGTATGCCTGCGCTCAAAACTCTCGACGGTGTACAACACGCGTCGAAGTCGGACGCCGCGGCTTAACATTGGGCGGTTACAAGACGGTAGACTAGCCCAAGAATACGCGCAGCAGCTGGAAGTGGCACTTCCAACGGAAGAGCAGCTAGGCGCAGCGTCTCTTGAAGATGGCTGGAGAGATATTCGATCCGCCATTGGTAGCACCGCAACCGCTGCACTAGGCACGGTGCCCCGGATCAGAAGAAACGACTGGTATGACGGCGAATGTGAGCAGTTAGTGGAAGAGAAGAATGCAGCATGGGCGAGATTGCTGCAACACCGCACGAGGGCGAACGAGGCACGATATAAACAGGCGCGGAACAGACAAAACTCGATTTTCCGGAGGACAAAGCGCCAGCAGGAAGATCGAGACCGTGAAGAAACGGAGCAACTGTACCGCGCTAATAACACACGAAAGTTCTATGAGAAGTTAAACCGTTCACGTAAGGGCCACGTGCCACAGCCTGATATGTGTAATGACATAAACGGGAACCTTCTTACGAACGAGCGTGAGGTGATCCAAAGGGTGGCGGCAGCACTACGAAGAGCAGCGATGTGGCAGACGGGCGGTATGGTAATGAACCTAGGAGCACGCGCGCAGGACATAATTCTACCGGCTCCGGATCTCCAGGAAATCCATGAGGAGATTGGCCGGCTGAAGAACAACAAAGCCCTGGGGTTGACCAACTACCAGGAGAGCTATTTAAACACGGTGGTGAGGCACTGGCTAGAGCGCTGCACTGGGTCATTACCAAGATTTGGGAGGAGGAAGTTTTGCCGCAGGAGTTGATGGAAGGTGTCGTGTGTCCCATCTACAAAAGGGCGATAAGCTGGATTGTAGCAACTACCGCGCAATCACATTGCTGAACGCCGCCTACAAGGTACTCTCCCAAATTTTATGCCGTCGACTAGCACCAACTGCAAGGGAGTTCGTGGGGCAGTACCAGGCGGGTTTTATGGGCGAACGCTCCACCACGGACCAGGTGTTCGCCATTCGCCAAGTATTGCAGAAATGCCGCGAATACAACGTGCCCACATCATCTATTCATCGACTTCAAAGCCGCATATGATACAATCGATCGGGACCAGCTAAGGCAGTTGATGCACGAACACGGTTTTCCGGATAAACTGACACGGTTGATCAAAGCGACGATGGATCGGGTGATGTGCGTAGTTCGAGTTTCAGGGGCATTCTCGAGTCCCTTCGAAACCCGCAGAGGGTTACGGCAAGGTGATGGTCTTTCATGTCTGCTATTCAACATCGCTTTGGAAGGGGTAATACGAAGAGCAGGGATTAACACGAGTGGTACAATTTTCAATAGGTCCGTCCAGCTATTTGTCTTCGCCGACGACATAGATATTATGGCACGTAACTTTGAGAAGATGGAGGAAGCCTACATCAGACTGAAGAAGGAAGCTAAGCGGATCGGGAAGCTAAGCGGCCCAACGCGCACTTGGAGTTTTCGAAAGGAAAGTGCTGCGTACCATCTATGGTGGGGTGCAGATGGTGGACGGTACGTGGAGGGGGCGAATGAACCACGAGTTGCATCAGCTGTTGGGAGAACCATCCATCGTTCACACCGCGAAAATCGGACGACTGCGGTGGGCCGGGCACGTAGCCAGAATGTCGGACAGTAACCCGGTGAAAATGGTTCTCGACAACGATCCGACGGGCACAAGAAGGCGATGTGCGCAGCGGGCAAGGTGGATCGATCAGGTGGAAGATGACTTGCGGACCCTCCGTAGACTGCGTGGTTGGCGAAGTGTAGCCATGGACCGAGCCGAATGGAGAAGACTCTTATATACCGCACAGGCCACTTCGGCCTTAGTCTGAATAAATAAATAATAATAAAGCAAAACAAAATAATTCTGTTGACGATGCGTTAAGGTATTAAATTTAGGCACCACTCAAACATTCTCTCTAGCCTTCCAAACAGTAGTGAACGGAGTATGAGAAGTATGGGTCCCGCAAAGTGAGATCCCAGTCAACATTTTGGTACCTATATCTCTTGATATAGGTTATTATATAAGAACCAACTTAATCGTATATAATGCACAGATTGGCTATATACGTACCAAAGTGGAGGCGATATAGGTACATACGAGTTTTATTATACGATTTTTTTCCGACATCATGAGAACAGTATTACGATTATACATAGAAATATGAAAAATAAAAAAAATCTTACCAGCACCAAGTCTCGAACATTCAATCTTTGGATTTGCAGGCGGATACTCTATCACTGCACCATACTGCACATCTTGAACTAATTCGGATTTTTGTCCAACATAAACTACACAATTTTTATCTTTACGTCTGCTTGAAACTTCAACAAGCCGTTTGGACTGAAGTGGTTTCAATTGTATTACGATTCACATAGGCATTCATTCGCACTCATATAGGATATTGCAAGAAGTATAAGTCATTACGAGTTTTTATTCACACAATTACGATTGATTTTCACTACGGTAAAAATTATCGTATACGATGCATTCAATACAACATCCTTTGACAATAATCTGACAAAGTTTGATATACAATGCGATTCAGATTTTTGATAGACGCAAATGCGACTTTATTTGCTGTTTGTTATACGATATGTGGTTTACTGGGATGGCTCACTTCTCAGCGATATGGTTCGCACTTAGGATTGCGGTCCATTCAGTGAGCTGAAATACGGGAATAAGATCTTCGGATCGGGTTGTAACTGGCATATGATGAGTTGCCGTTTCGGATCTGCAAAGCAGATATTCCTGCGTTGTAGATTCCTTTGTTCTCCATTCGTTTTAGGGCCTGAGATGGGGCAAACTACAAGGCTCGAACAATCACTTTTGTGAAGGCAAGCCATGGCGGCGAAGCCTCAATAAAGAAATAAAAGAAGTCGACCGAAATCTAACCTGGCAACAGGTTAAAGCGATAGCCGGGCAACGTTCAGGATGGAGATCTTTCAAGTCGGCCCTTTGCACCACCGGAGGTGTACAGGATCCATAAGAAAGTAAGTAAGAAGGCAAGCCAGTTAGACCAGCCGACTGCAAGTAAGAGTAGTGTTTGGAAGTGTTGAGGAAAACGTAGTAGTTATTGGAAGTTTAATAAGCTAAATACCAGATTAGATCCGTGACCGAAAGGAAACGAACGTTATTAATTCCAAACGGATTGAACAAAAATCGTCAAAATTGTCAAAAAAAAAAGCATAAGGTGAGCCTAAAGTAATATTTTGTGATATTATTCAAAGAAATTAACTTCGTTATTGGGTAGCTTTCCCTTCAACGGAGGGTTTTTCTTTTGGGCTTTGAAAGCCCCAAGTGCCACGGAGGTTTTGCGGTGAAGGATCTGTAGTTTTTCGTTAAGGTGGTCACCAGCATCCGGGTAGGGGTAAGAAGGCCCTTGAGACTCATCATAGTAGGACTCACCAGCTTTCATGCGGCCTATGATCATCTCACGACTGACTCAAGCTCTCGAATCGACAGTCCTATGCAAGCAACCCACCAGGAGCATCCGAGTTATTCGCATCTCACGACACCATCAGACTCCCGCTCCGGTCGCAGTCAGGACGTTTGGTCGTCCAAGTATAGAACTCAAAGCACTAAGCTGGGGTGGCATTGTGCATCTCGATTCGAACGTAATTCTATCGAGTCGAACATGTTTGGCATTACGGGTTTCGATTCGATCTCGAAAACGACTCATCTTCGAGTTTGCTCGAGGAGGTACAAGAATAACGAGATGTTTTGGCATTATGGAAACTCGATAGCACACTGAAAAACGACTCAAGTCGAACGAAATACACTCGTCACCTTTATAGCTTTCGAATGTTGTTCGAGAGTTATTTCTTGCTGAAAGTTTTTAATTATATTTGTTATTAGAGAATAAATGTTTTGTTATTGTCTCTTGAGGAAAAGAATGTCATTAGTATACCTACATTTATAGTTTCCAGACAATATGCAATCTCTAATTATGACTTCAACTAAAATCGGTTTTTTGAAGTTTTCACGTATTTCTTGACGATTTCAATAAATCGCGTGAAAAATCCATGAGGAAAATCTGCGTAAAAACGTGTATATTCCAAAATCTACGTAAAAATAGATGAGTTAAATAAAAAAACGCGCATGAGATGACCCAAGTGTATTTAACTAAAACACATGGAAACATCAAAGTGATTTATTATCTAATCCTTCTTAAGCTTTAAATTATTTAGCTCAAAATTGGATCTGTGGCATAAACTCGTATAAACATAAAACTTATAATTTGTGTCGTAACAATATCTCAATTTACAAAACATGTCGTATCGGCATAATGTTTTAATCGGTTGCAACTGCTCAATAAATAATATTGCTTTTTAAAGTCATTGAGCACAATTTGCTTGTTTATAAATTAACTGCACTAATAAAAATCCACATATTTTTATTGACAAAAATCTAAAGTAATTTACAAATAAATTTTATGTGTCCGTTAATAACCCGTTTTAGGAGAATCCACATGAAGGTTATTAGTCAATAACGGTTATGTGTGTTTCCACATAATTATATGCTAAGCGAGTTCACATAGCCATTATGTGGGAAATGCTATAGTCAAAATCAGTGTTGTGCTGGATTATTATCAGACGATAATGACTGCAAATTTGATGTGAAAACTTTTCACGTGAAAACAGTAGGCGAGTTGTCGCCGGCGACAACTTCTCAAATTTTGTACTCAAACGATAATAAACACAGAATTATCGTTCAAATATTAATCTTTACTAATATTAGCAAATTGTCAACAGTACCGTTATATCTTCTATTTGCCTTTTTTTTCTTCATGGTAGTAAGGAAAATGTGTTCAAAATATAACCGTGCTTCAAATCAAGATACGATTTTTAAACAAGTCTTAATCGCTGGCGAGTTTTTATCACTTGATAATATAAAGTAAGATCGCGGGTGAGTTTTGATCACCCCCATTTTTTGAAAATTTGACTTTTCCCATCCCTGGTCAAAATTTATTTATCACATAATGGATATGATTGGATTTTTGTCAGAGTGCCAATTCATGTCCTGAAGGATGCCTTTCCAACAGGCAACATGCTACACGCAGATGAAATTACTCTTATTCTCTCTGTTTACTCACATTCGCCATGCGCTGAAGGTTGTCTCTCCAGCAGGCGGCATTCTAAACACGGAGACAGCTATCTCTTATTCTCTCTGTTTACATTTAGTTCGACAGAACATACTCGATTGAACTAGTACAGCACTATTCGAAATCTTGTACTGCGACTGAATGAAGTCGAACGAAATACATAATGCCGTAATTTTTTCGAAACGAATCCAAAAACTTACGAATCGAGTGATTCGATTCGAGATGCGCAATGTCACCCCTGTTTGCTCAGTTCCTCTACCGCTCATCGCACTATCTCGCCCTCTCCGAATCCTCGACGTGGAGGCGTCGAAGATCGCCCTATCGTCTGTGCCAAGAAAGCATCGTGTTCTCTCCTCTGTAGTGAGTGACGAATATTGGTGATGGTTAGTCGGACCGACGATACCAGTTACTGATTCTCTCCGTGAGTGATCATCGTGGGGACCCTTCGCGACACTCGTCGTTGAGTTGGACTGAGACGGGTCTCGATTATCGACAAGCCAGGTTGGACGCCGTCTTCTCCGAGGTGCCTCACAACACATTCCACGAATCGTCGGTGTTGGTTGTCACCCCCTATATACTCGACTACGTCGCATGCAACACAACTCGTCGTCGTTTAGGCAGTTGTAGCAACATCGAACGGCGCCTATCGTACGTAGTAAGAAAATGATACTTGCAAGTAAGTTAGTTAGATTCCTTTGATCTCAAAGTAGCAACTCCCCCAAACTAAGAAATTTGTAAAACCTATGTAGGAAACTATAAGCATGCTGCCTTTTTGAAATTAATATAGTATCTTTTTACTTTTTTTTTAAATTTAATTCGGATATCTTTTTCCCGGTTTGTGATTTGGTTCGCTTCCGTTTGGGTTGATCAGAGATAATCGAGTGTTTGAGCCACTTAGTAAACTCGCCCTAGAACAGAGTCTTATAGGCGGACCTGTATAAAGCGTCAGCAGTCTCTCTACCCGAGAGTGGCGCTTAAGCTGCTGTAGGTTGTGTGCACAACACAAACGTTTCAGAGGTAGTAAACTCCTTTGCCAAGTGGGGTTTAGAGAGGTCTCCTTCCAGGGAGGCGGAGAGCGGAGTGACGGAGGCTGCAACCCAGGCTGTTTGAGTTGTAAGACAAGAACAGGATGCGTTTATCAGGCGGGTGGTGGGAAGAAGAAGGCCGACAAAGGTGCTTAAACCGATGCCTTCTCCTTCCATCTCGGTCATTTGGCCGTAAGGGTCGTTTGGCCGAGAGGGTCGTAAGGCCGAAAGGATCATTTAGCCGAAAGGGTCATTTGGCTTAAAGGGTCGTTTGGCCAAAAGGGTCATTTGGCCGAATACTTCATTTGAAAAGAGAGAAATTAGGAATGAGGAGAGAGACATCTCACTTCTCACTCTTCGTTTTTCTCTTCACACTGTAAAAAGTAAGAAGCGCGAAATGAGTTGTGAGACGTTCCACTACCCACTGAGGAGTGAGCCATCTCACTTTGCGGGACCCATACTTCTCACTGTGAAAAGTGAGTAGTGCGAAGTGGGAAGTGAGACATCTCACTACTCACTTTTTACAGCGAGAAGTGAGAAATGAGCAGTGAGAAGTCAGACGTTTTGCTTGTGAATGTGCTCATTTCTCACTTCTCACTGTAAAAAGTGAGTACTCACTTTTTACATCGAGAAGTGATAAATGAGGAATGAGAAGTGAGACTCACTCCTAATTTATCACTTCTCGCTATAAAAAAGAGAAGCGCGAAATGAGTAGTGAGGCGTCTCACTACTCCCTTCGTACTACTGACTTTTCACAGTGAGAAAAGAAAAATGAAGAGTCATAAATGAGACGTCTCACTTCTAACT
Source organism: Armigeres subalbatus (assembly GCF_024139115.2). Lineage (NCBI taxonomy): Eukaryota > Metazoa > Arthropoda > Insecta > Diptera > Culicidae > Armigeres > Armigeres subalbatus. Next base: position 395,032,892 of record NC_085141.1, read on the forward strand.
CCCCATTTCTCACTTCTCACTGTGAAAAGTGAGTAGTACGAAGGGAATAGTGAGACGCTTCACTACTCATTTCGCGCATCTCACTTTTTACAGTGAGAAAAGAAAAATGAAGAGTGAGAAGTGAGACGTCTCTCTTCTCATTGCTAATTTGTCACTTTTCAAATGAACTATTCAGCTAACTGACCTATTCGGCCAAATGACCCTTTCGGCCAAATGACCCTTTCGGCCAAATGAACCTTTCGGCTAAATGACCCTTTCGGCCAAATGACCCTTTTGGCAAACGACCCTTTCGGCCAAACAACCCTTTCGGCCAAATGACCCATTCGGCCAAATGACCCTTTCGATCAAACGACCCTTTCGGCCAAGCGACCCTTTCAGTCATATTACCCATTCAGCCAAATTACCCATTCAGCCAAATTACCCATTCGGCAAAACGACCCTTTCGGCCAAACAACCTTTTGGCCAAACGACCCTTTCGGCCTAATGGTCTGTTCGGCTTAGTGGCATTCGGCCAAATGGGTTTCGGCCATATGACCCCTCCCCAAAAAAAAAACACTTCAAGTTTAGTTCAACTCCAGCTTATTTCCGTGCGCTTAAGAACAAAATTTTCGGAATTCAATGTTGTTCAATTCAATTCACGTTTGCAAGTGCGCAAATCTCATCTTCTTCTTCTTAATCTTATTGGCATTACATCCCCCAGTGGGACATTGCCTCCTTGCTGCTTAGTGCTCATGCAGCACTTCCACGGTTATTAACCGCGAGGTTTCTAAGCCAAGTAACCATTTTTGCATTCGTATATCATGAGGCTAACACGATGATACCTTTATGCCCAGGGAAGTCGAGACAATTTCCATACCAAAAATTGCCTAGACCGGCACCGGGAATCGAACCCAGCCACCCTCAGCATGGTCTTGCTTTACAGCCGCGCATCTTACCACTAGGCTAAGTAGGGCGCGAACCTCATATTGGCGAGAATTATTAAAGATTTTCGCATCATAATTGCGAGTTGTGGTGGAGAGTATCAGGCCAAAATAAGACTGCAGCAATTTTTCGTTCTTAATTTTAAAAATACTAAGAGATGTATGGAAAATATGGTTCCTTTGGAAAAGTTGACCTTTAATAAGAGGAAGAAAATTCTGAGCCTATAGAATAATATGAAATGTTTGCAATTCTGCTTTCCTTGGTCGTTAATAGCGGTTAATTTATGATTTTTTAGAACAACTTAAAAAAACCAGTCACTTCCTCCGATGAGCATTGTTTTATTGAAGTAAATTTAAAACAATCGTCCATATGTCCATAATACTATCCTTGCATAAATTAGCTGTTGGTTTTACACATCGTGCAAAAGTTGCGGTATTTTGTAAACGGAATTAATGTAACTGTGGAACTCGATGACGTCGTTTGATGAAGTACATATATGGGTAGTCGACCACCATTCTGATTACAGTGATGAATGTTTATTGCACGGCTGCACGAGAAAATGAACCACTTTGCAAAATATTGCATACATGGCAGTTTGTCAGCATAATCAAACATTGAACAAAATGCAACGCCTTCTTGCCACCTTACGGTTAACTAATGTCATACCATACGTACCTTTGCGGATTTGATGCCGAAGGGTGCAATGAAAGCAGATTTGATATATGCACCTACGTAGCTAACAAGTTGCTTGGGTGACATCTGAGAACAGTTGATACACATATATAAATTATTGTACTACTATCAAAACCATAAGAAGCTTTGCTAGTGGAAAGTATTTACCAGCTTATACAAAGGACGATGTTTTACCGCAGTTTCATCCCGATTAAAGCAACTAAAACGGATTTTTGTGTTGCCAAAATGTGGACATTCTCAAAAATCTAAAAAAATCTCGATTTTTTTTTAAATTACTGTTTGTTTCACGACAAATCAGTAACTAACGAAACTGCCGCTACAAGTTTAACTGTCCCATCTTTGCTTGATTTCCCATCTATGTGGGACAGTTATGCTTCTACGTTGAGCCAACTTTAGTGATAAACTAAATAATTTTCTTATCACTAAAGTTGGCTCAACGTAAAAGCATAACTATTTAGTATTGGGCCCAAAAAATATTTTCGTACTTCAAAGTACGTATTTTGTTATAAAGAATACGTTTCCAAAATACGACCACTTGATTGTAACAATTTTCAGATATGTATTTGGATCACAACGATAGTACTATCTCGTGTTATGACAAGTGAAGACATTCCACTAAAAAGCTCAAATTTATTTCCTATATCAAGTTTGAGTAATTTTGTCCATATCCAAGCGGCTTGTGTCAAATTTAGACATTGTATAGACATTGTATATCATTGTATGATTGGGTCTCCAGTAGCCTTGCGAGCAAAGGCGTAGGATTGTCAATCCGGAGATGGCGAATTCGATTCTCGGTCTGGTCTAGGATGTTTTCGGGTTGGAAACATTCTCGACTACCTGGGCATAGTGTATCCAATGTACTTGTCACACAAGATGCATACTCATGCAATGGCGACCTTAGAAAGCTTTCAATTAATAGCTGAGGAAATGTTATAGCAATAGAATATTACTAAGTTGAAAAGCAGGCCAAGTTCCAGTTGGAACTTAGAAGAAGAGATGGCCGGTTCCACAAGGATTAAAATAAAAATTTAAGTAGATTAAAAACTTATCTAAAACCATATTTTGTCTATTGACTCATCACAATGAATAATTTGATTGTAAGCTGTGAATAATTAAAATATGTTTATGCACTGTAAAGCTTATTCCATATTTATTCTCATGATGATTGAATGCAATTTATTCAGTCAAGTAAGTGCTTGTTTCCAGTAAATAAACATAAAAAGTATTTTCAAAATTTTAAAGAAGGCAGATTTTTTAAATTTATTAGCGCATCATTTTTTATAATTAAGTCGTGACTGTTGCAGCCATTATTTGCTGAATAAGTGAATCAAATCTCTTTCGGATTAAAGTTTGCTCAACTTTTGAGGAGCTTTTCGTGTCCAGTTTCATGGATTGTAATGCGTCGATCCTGCTGTTCCTTTAATGTTGAACTGACGAAAGTACAGATTTGATAGTTCCGCTAGGATACGGCAGGCATGAAGAATGTCTCATAGAAGTGGATTTGAAAACGCGCGAAGGGCAATATTTGTGATTATATCAATCTCACGACTTTTCTCCTGCCAAGCTATACCTATTTTGGAATATCTTCTTAAATTTCCTTGAGAAATTATTCTAATTTTACGATTCCAAATTACAAATAGTTTTAGTAAAGGAGACAAAATGGTCAATTTCGTTTGAATAAGGGTTTTACAAGTCTAATTAAACATTAACATTGTTCTACCTGATCTACTTTGCTACTCTTGGTAAGCTTCGCAACAACAATGTAAGGGGAACATCATGAAAAAAATCTGAGTAGTTCTGGCTTTGCGTGTAGAAACAATTTTTTGGAGGTGTGTCACGCCAATAGAGGTAATAAACTATAGAGGGAGATTGTCGCTGTCGTCACTGGCGAAACATCTTTTGCTGGCGAGCATAGGGCATTAAATGTCAACGAAGGGAAAATCAGAACGTTTTGACAGATAGGTACCCAACATGTTTGGGAACGATAACAAAGGGAACCGCAGCGACAATCTCCCTCTATAGTTTATTACCTCTATTGTCACGCCACCATCGGGCGGTCTGCGCAATCGTACAAGCTCCCGTTGAATTGCGTCACTTCAATTTACTCATCAACTGTGTTGACCGAACTTGTCAGACTTGACCGTTCTCGCTGTGACTCGTCGTCGACGGTTTTCCTCCCTTCTCTTCCGTTTGGGCGATGATCTCCATTGTTGTACCGATAAGTACCCAGAAATAGACAAAAATATCTTTTCTCACAACCGGCTTCATTGCGCTTCCGCGAGGGCCAATGTCATTCGTTGAACTTCCATGCCAGCATGAATGTAACGGCTATGTGATAAACCGTTTCGGTTAAATCACGCGGTTACATATACTGTCCTCTCTGTGGTTGGATGGAGAGAAGCATATCAATGGGAAGCTAAATCAGCTGCGTAGGTGCTTTCAAATTAGTAGCCTAGTGAACCATAAGCATGTACAAACGTACGACCCAAAATCAAAAATTTGACATCTCCAAGCTCATCTTCGATCTGTAGTTTTGAAAATTTAAAAAATATCCAATATGTTTGATGATTCATGCACAGCATTTTCCTATTATCTAGTTGGTCTAGTTGGACCGCATTTATGACAATTCACCCTAGTGCGTAAAACTGACGGTCGGCTGTTATTTCATTCGCTGAGGCTGTCCAGCTTTAATTTAAATTGATTCAAATAGCTTATACACTGCTTGAATTGAATAAATCACTGCGCAAATAGAAGACAAATCTGAACAAATATTGTTATTTGGCACGTGTATCTAATATCAGATATGCCCAAATTTAAAAAAATAAAAATAAAAAATGCGCATCTAGAATCCGGTGATTGACGTTCCTTCAGCGCATCGGAATCACTATAAAGGTCACACAAAACAGGTTAGCGATGGTTCCTCCGGAGTGTATAATTTGTATAAATCGGGAGCTCAGAAACAACCGAATCAGCGGAAAAAAATGGATGACTTGAATAATGCAAATCGTCGCAAAATCGGAAACAGGTTTCAGTTTCGCTTTTTGTATGCAGCATGATCGTGTGGGATTTGCATTTTCAAAGTGCTGAACGCGGTTGAACTGATGCTTAGCAACAATATTCATTGAAGATTCTTTGAGACAGTGGAACAACATTTAGAAAATTTGGTCATAGATGTTTAACATATTCTAATTATTTCTTTCAATATTAACGGTTAGAACATCAATTATGTTCTTTGACCCTCTAATCTAATCTAATCGAACAGTAACGCAGCCGGAAGCGGGTCATTTGGCGTAACGGACACTTGGCATGATTTTATTTCGGTTTCATTAAATTAGTTGTTTGATAAAGTGGTGCTGGAAAAACAGTCGATGTATAAGTATAAGATTGCTAGTGTCGCTCCTACTCGCGTAACCAACATTTAGTTTGCATCGGCCTTCTACCCGAAATCTTCGTACTCAGTGGCGCCGGGAGTGAGGTGGGACAAGTAGGACATGTCCTACGCATGAAAATACCTGGGTAGGACAGTCTAAGCATTGTCCTACCCATGATTATGATAAGAACATGCCCTATGGATAACTAAAAGATAAATAAATAAATCTAATCTAAAAAATATCATTGAAACGTTCCGAACTTAACCAGAGGTTTGAAAGCTTATCAGAGGTTAAACTGACAATCGTGGAGGTTTCCGGGATTGTTAATTAGAAATATATTCCACAAGGCTTCTCAGAGTCTATGAGGAATTCTTTCCATTCCAAAAAGTGCTCAATGATGTATTGGAATTTTCCAAGAAGTCTTGAGATTTCTAATAGTTTCTGTTCTCTCATGAAATTATTGAATTTTTTTGAAAGTACGTAATTATTTCTGCTAGTCCAGGAAGGCACTCAGAATTTCTGAAATTTTATAAGAATTGACAGACTGACAGGTGAATTAATCGAAAGTTGAATATCTAAACAAGGATGTAACTTAGCTTAACTTAGCTAAGGTCAGAACTGGTGTACATTGCGCTACGATCCAAGTGAATAAAGGTTGGTATTTACTACCTACGGCTCCAGTCAGTAGAGAAAGCAGAGGAATGTTAGTGTGCAGTTATTGTTGCTACTAGATACCGGAAAAACCTCTACATCACCACACAGATTTTATAGTGTTAGCTTTTGCCGATTTCGTGCGCTATCAGCATCATTTAACCATTTCAGCTATGTTTCAGAAATTGTATGTGGTGGTATTTCCGTTTTTCGAGAAAATCTGAAATGTTTTGATTAATCCACCAATTAAGTTTATGTAAATGTTTTGCAGGATCACAATAAAAATTAATTTTTGATAGGTATTAATAGGCCCATAGTATATTGAAACACGATGAACTGAGCTGATGTCTGTATGTGTGTATATATTTGTGTGTATGTGTGTATGTATCGACATTTTATAGACACACTGTTTGGAAATTAGCAAATAACAATTTCTCACAAAAAGCTGCATTAGGAATTTGAGTCCATTATTTATTATTGAAAATTTGTAAATAATGAACGGTGGTGGATTATAATAAACGAGAAAGGAATTTTCACCGATGTGTGTAGTATTCTGTTTTTTTTTAACTTTTCCATGACTCCAAACATCACCTTCGTGCAGTATTTTGTGAAAATAAGTTTTTAATTGACATATCAAGTGGTTTTATATTGACAAACGAAGTAAATATTTCGAGTATCGCGATTAATATGGAAAACAATGCTTTCTTCTAGAACGCACCCCACCCTTTTAAAGAATAAAGAATGGAATCATTCTCCCATGCAGTTTTCAGAAAATTGTTAATTGCTAAATTCTAAAGATGGGTGTATAAAATTTCTATACATACACACATACATACATCAGCTCAGTTCATCGTGTTGCAATATACTATTGGCCTATTGGCCACCTATCAATGATTAATTTTTATTGTGATCGTATAGCATTTACATAAACTTAGTGTACAAGTAGAGCAAAAAGTGAGACATTTGAAATCTATAAAACTCACGTGTAATTTCGTGTAAACACAAGCTTCAACCGCGAGATAAGAGTAGACATACAGCAGTTTCAGTGTACTAAAAAGTTGAGTGCGCCATTTTGCGCCGGAACAAGTTACACAATTCTAAAACACTCCTAGAAAAAACACATTTTCTCAAATAACTTTTCAATTTTAAGAGATAGAGCTTCGCAATGTTTCACAAAAACGTGTATTTTTGTTAGCCAAACAACTTTGTAGAAAGTGGTAAAAATGCCTGAAACATAGAAAAAAAGTTATGCTCAAAAAACTGATTTCAGGGACCTTCCATAGAAAATGTCACATATCTCGTACTATATAAGTTATAGGTATGGGGTGTCTTTGGCAAAGTAGCTTGAAATAGAATGCGCTACAACTTTCCTGAAGACACTAGGCCCATATCTGGTTTCGATGGTTAAGCAAAATTTTTATCTCACTTTTAGGTGGATTAATCATTTTACAGATTTTCTCGAAAAAAGGCCCTTGTCATATCTAACGTCTTCTCCAAACAAACTATAGCGAAAAAATTAACAGAAACGATGCTATTAAAAAAAGCGCACGAAATCGGCAAAATGCAACACTGTGCACGGAAAGGAAATTTCGTTAACGCGGTGAGGTAGATGAACAGAAGTATAGATAGAGAATTCAATAAGAAAAGTGATGTAGTCTATGTAGTCATTATGTGTAGTGATTTTTGCCAGACTTCCTGTCTACAAGGCAGAAGCGGTAGTCACTAGACTGCCGAGCTCGTCTTCAAAAGTTGAAAAACTAAACAAGAATATGGGAGAACAATCGCAGAAATATACGAATATGAAGCAGTTTATGATGATTGTAGCACATTCGGATGTCTGGTTGCAGAATAATTCTGAAAGCTTCTAAAAGTTTATGGGAGTCTGTAGGAATCACGAATAAACCTACGATTGCATGAAATCTTAAAAGTTAGAATTGAGATTTCTGAAATCCCGTAAATAGTACTGAACACCCTTAAAGATTCTTGGACGATCATAAGCTTTACTGGTTGATCGAAGCGATGTTTCTCAAGATTTCTAAAGGTTTTTATTCCTATAAGTTAGTGACAATTTGTAAGGGCGTTACCGACTGGATTTGCTTCACTTATTCAAATTTTGGCTTTCTCAGTCTGTTGAATTAAGAACGATTAATTGTATACGTTCCCGACGTTTCGGCCGATTGGTTTTGGCCTTTCTCAAGGGTCGTAAGGTCGTGATGATATACGATAGACCTTACGACCCTTGAGAAAGACCAAAAATAATCGGCCGAAACTTCGGGAACGTATATAATTAATCGTTCTTAATTAAACAGACTGAGAAAGCCAAAATTTGAATAAGTTAGTGACAATTGCTTAAAACTACAGATAGTGGAATATATAGATGAGCGAAGATAAATCCTCTGTCTCTAAACGAACTGTCAAACGTGTCTCCAAACGAGCATGACATCACGATTTCAATGAAAATGTTAAGGATTGTGATGTCATATGCGCCTGGTACACGGTAAAAAATGAACCCAACCATGCTTTCGCTCATCTATAGATTCTACTATCTATACTTAAAACCATCCAATAATTGTCTTAATAGTTATAGGGAGTTTTATAACTCATCTGAGAATTTCAAAAAAACTCTGTCCAAAAAATTCGAGAGGATCTCCGGAAAGTCGCTTAAATTCCATGAAAGTATTCTATAGATTTGATTATCCAGTTTTGTCCTACCCACGTCTCGGAACGTGGCCGCGCCTCTGATCGTACTATAAATGTCAAACCGGTGTTGTTCAAACAAAACATTTTGTAGAGCGCATCATAAAAACCAAATTCAGCTTATTGAAACTTAATTCGTTAAAAAATTATAAACGACTACAGCACCACTCTACTGAAAAAAAAAACCGGTGAATATAACACCGGTCGAAAATAACTAAAAAGACATAATCATTTCATCGAAAGCATACATTGGCCGGGTATAAAGCGACGATAATTGTTATCAATCATTTGGATTTATGGCTTCTTCATAAATGACGAATTTAACTGGAATAAGATAATCTTCGATGTTATTCCTTTTTTGTAAGGAGGGGTTTGCCCGGTAAGACAATGGTGGATGTAATTGTAGGATTTTTCCGGATTAAAGCTATGGTGGATGTGGTCGCAGAGCAGTAGTGGAGGCTTTTGTCCCACTGAAGAGGGAGACGGCGAGGATAGGCTCAACCATTAACTCTACCTAGACAAAGTACATGGTAGCAGGTATAGATAGGGGAAGACCTAGTGGTGTTGGTGCTGAGGTAGTCTTGATGCGGATGTGTTTGAAGTTGTTGAAAAATTTGTTTACCTTGGAACGCTTGTGACATGTGATAATGACGTTTCCCGTGAAGTGAAAATACGTATTGCTGCTGCGAATAGAGCCTTTTATGGATTACGTAACCATCTTAGGTCTCGCAACATGCAGACGGAAACGGAATTTGCTCTATAGAAGTTGTTCAAAAATTTGTTTACCTTGGAACGCATGTGACATGTGACAATGACGTTTCCTGTGAAGTGAAAATACGTATTGCTGCTGCGAATAGAGCCTTTTACGGATTACGTAACCAGCTTAGGTCTCGCAACATGCAGACGGAAACTCTGATTCTACCAGTGGTACTTTATGGACATGAAGCATGGACATTAAAAGAGGCGGACCGGAGAGCTTTCGGAGTTTTCGAGCGAAAAGTGCTGCGTACAATACTCGGAGGGAAACTAGCAAGTGGTGTGTGGCGCAGACGCATGAATCATGAGCTGTATCATGTACACAAAGAATAAAATATTGTGAATCGTATAAAATACGGCAGACTTCAGTGGGCTGGTCACTTAGTGTGAATGTCGGAAGAAAGAATAGCGAAAACAATATTCAATAGAAAACCAGATAGGGGCCGGCGACTTCGTGGAAGCCCACGAACACGCTGGCTGCACGCGATGGAATTGGACCTGGGGACCCTGAACGTTCGGGGAAACTGGAGGAACATCGCCGACGATTATGGAGCTCTACAATACGCCAGGCATAGGTGTATCGACGCTGTAGCCAACCAGGTATCCAGGTAGGTAAATATAAAATCATAACAAAGCTGAAGGGCCAGAAGGCCAAACACTTCATCTGTAAATAGTTGTTGTAAACTAAAAAACCCAGATTAATCCACCTAGCGTTGGTGGTGCCTTTCTCACATTTAGTTAAGACACCAACCTTATATGGGGTTTATATGGTCCGATGCACCATTTTCTTCATAACTTTTAAACGCAATGACCGATCATTATCAAATTCAATAGTGATCAACAAGGCTTTGTCCCCTGTCGAATGAAACTTGTTGCGAGAAAATCGGTGAAGGATTACTATACGAAAAGTTGTCTAATGTTTTTTATAGCTTTTGTACACACACATACACACACACATACACACACATACACACGGACAGACAGACATGTGCTCAGTTTTCGAGCTGAGTCGATTGGTATATAACACTATGGGTCTCAGAGGCTTCTATCAAAAGTTCGTATTCGGAGTGAAATGATAGCCTTTCGGTACAACTTCGTACGAGAAAGGCAAAAAATTAAATAAACTGAATTTAATTTAAAAAAATACAATCGGAGACATAATCAGTTAAGCTATAAATCAATTAAAAAAATGTCAGGTAATTTCAAATATTACAAAATTTGTATTGCATTTTATCATATATAAAATGCAATGCAATCGTATAAATTTATTGAAAAGGTCTCTAGAAATTCTTTGCAATGTTTATCCAATAACCTCCAATTCATAAATTTTTCCTTCGGGTACCATCGGAAATTCCATTCCCTCGAAAATTGCTTCAGTAATATTTCTTCGGGAATTTCCAGCAAAAATCCCTTTCACAAATCTAGGACAATATTTCAGGGATTTTCTTGGGAGTTTACGAACGAATTGCTAACGGAAGTGACAACGGAACATTTTCGGCATTAAATTTGTCCAAGTATATCTTTGGACATTCCTGCAAGTTTTTTTTTTCTAAATTTTAAGGAAATGTCCAGATGAAATCTACGAAAAAAACTCTTTCTAATTAGTTTCCGAATGATCCTAAAAGAATTTCTGAATGAATTTCAGAAATGGCTTCCGAAAAAAAATCTTATAGGAACATCCGAAGGTCTCAAGAAATTGCTTATTAAGTTTCCGAAAGAATTAAAAAAACGAAAGGTTTTCTGGATGAAGTTTTTAAGAAATTTCGTTAGAACTCCAATAATAATAGTAGGAGAATACTGGAAGGTACTGGAAGAATTTATTAAAGAAATTCCTGAAATAACTGCTGATGCAATTTCTAAAAAAAGGATTAAACCAATTTCCGCAGATATTCTTAAAGCTCTTTTCAAAAGAAATCCTTAATAAATTTCCTAAGGAATTCTCTTAAGGGAATTTCGAAAGATTTTCTTTAGATATTTCCGAAGAATTTTACGTAGGAATTCCGACCAAATTTTCAAAGCAAGTTCCGAGGGAATTTCTAAAAGAATTTCCGAAGAAATTCTTAAAAGAATTCGTTTAGGAATTTCCGAAGCAATTTTCTAAGAAATCTCGGAAGGAATTTCTGATGAAATTCTCAAGTCGCAAGTATTCCTTAAGGATTTTTAAGGTAAAGAAATCTAAAGGAATTTTAAAGTAATTTCTTGAGAATTTGCTGAAAGAATCCCTGGAGGAGATTCTTGGAGAATTTCACAGAGAAATTGAATTTCGGAAATACCTCCAATAGTTCCTTCGGAAATTCCTGAAAGAATTTACGGAATTACGGGAGCCGATGGCATGGAAATTCCGATGGAATGCCGGGAAGAATTTCTGAGGGATTTCCAAAATAATAATTCTGATAATTCTGAGGGGTTTCTAAAATAATTTTAAATGAATTTTTGAAAGAATTTTTCTAGGTTTATTTGGAAAGGATTGCTGAAGAAAATCTTTCAGGAAAGAGAAGAAATTCACGATGGAATTCCTGAAGGAACTTGCGAAGGTATACCTGAAAGAGTATTTGGGTGACCAATCGCTTTTTTAGGCTTAATTTACTTTTAAAAAATCCTGGCTTTTTCGAACAAAGTTTTGAATAAATTCCTAAAATATCACCTGAATGATTGATTACTGAAGAAATTTTCAAAGCAACTCCTGAAGTAAAATCCTAAGGAATTCTCGAGAATACTCGAAGAAGTATGATGATGGATCGAATGAAATCTCGATATTTTTGTTTTTTTTGGCAAGTCTTAATTCCAGATTCAAAACAGGGTTTTGTATTACTTTTGTTCGAATTTTCGAAGGACTTTCCGCAGAAATTCCTTGAAGAATTCCCGAAGGAATTCCTTTTTCTTATAATTCCTTTTTTGAAATTTCGAAGGAAAATTATGAGAAATGCGAAATTCCTTCAAAAATTACCTCGGAAATGCTTCTAGAGAATCCTTCGAAAATTCCTTTGCAAATTCTTTTGAGAATTACTTCCGAAATTCTTTTAGAAATTCCTTTGGGAAATTCTTTTAGAAATTAGTAAATTCCATTGGTTTTTTTTTAATTCCTACGGAAATCTCTTCAAAAATTCCTTTAAGAATACCTACGGAAATCACTTCAGAAAAACCTTCCAAAATTTCAGAAGAATTCTTTTTTGAATTTCTTTATGAATTCGTTTGGAAATTCCTTTAGAAATTCCTGCCGAAATTGAATAAGGAACTCCTTCAATTTTTTAAATGATTTTCATCAGCAATTATTCAGGATTTTCTCAAACAAAGCTTCCAGTAATTCCTTAAGAAATCCCTTCCGAAACTCTAGGATGAAATTCTTGGAATTCCTTCGAAATTCCTGTTAGGAATATCTTCATAATTTCACCCAGGAATTTTCGACGAAAATAATTAAAAATTCCTCCGAAAATTCTTAAGGCTTTCGAATTTTCCTTTTAAAATTCTTTTGGAAATCCGGAATTCATATAGACATTATTTTATGAATCATTCGGAAATTACTTCAGAAGTTTCGTCGGAGATTTCATCTGTAAATTCCATTGACATTTCCATTAGAAACTCTTCCTGACTCTTGATGATTTTCTATTTAATTTTTTAATAGATTCCCGGAAAAAATCTTCCAACAAAGAGACATTTTGTATGGTTTCACTAAAAACAAGAGGGAGTTCAGAAGGAATACCCGGATGAATTCACAAAGGCATCTTCAGATAACTTTCCGAAGGAATCTTTGAAGGAGTGATAAAAGGAGTTAATGGCGTAATTTTCTAAATTATTCCTGGAGTGGAAAGAAATTATGAAGGATTTTAAAAAGAAATTATCGAAGAAATTCCTAGAGAAATTTCAGAATGAGTTCTGAAACAAATTTTCAAGTGAAACTTTGAAGATTTCAGCAAGATTTTGCAAGTAAATTTCTAAAGGAATTACTAGAGTAAATTCCGAAGAAATCCTTACAGGAATTCACGAATGTATTTCCAATAGAATTTTCAAAGAAATACCTATAAGAATTTCAAAAAAAAATCCAAGATTTATCCAAAAATTCTATCTGAAATAACCCTAAGTAATTCCAGGAAAATCAGTTTTTTTTTTCAAGACAATTTTGGCCTACGCAGTATAAAAATGTTACAGCATATATTATGTAACAAAAAGGCTCCATTCGATTCTACCCATTTTTCCATCACTTTTTAAAATTACAGGCCATCGTTACTATGGAGCTTATATTCAATACAAGAAAAAGTTGGATGAAAGATCGATACAAGAAAAAGTTGGATGTAAAATTAAAGGCTATTGAACACAAGAATAAGTGTTTGAATATTGCCATGGCGTGTAATTTTCAGAATTTTAACCTGTCATCCATCCATCCATCCATCCATCCATCCATCCATCCATCCATATATATAAAACTCAATGTTTGTATGTTTGTATGTATGTTTGTATGTATGTTCCAGCATAACTTCGGAACGCATTGACTGATTTTAACCAAATTTGGAACACACATTCTTTATCTTAAGGAAACGACGATAGGGGGCTTATGGATGCTGTTCGGAAAAGGGGGAGGGCGTGAGAGAGGGGGGGTATTGCTTAGTCATCCATCAGTCATCCATTAGTCATCAACTCAGTGTACCTTCTGAACCCCTTGCCCGATCTCAACCAAATTTGGGACACACATTCTTTATCTTAAGGAGACAATGATAGGGGGTTATGAATGCTGTTCGAAAAAGGAGGATGTGGGGAGGGTATTGCTTAGTCATCCATCAACTCAGTGTACCTTCTGAACCCCTTGACTGATATCAACCAAATTTGGGACACACATTCTTTATCTTAAGGAGACAATGCTGGTGGGGTTATGGATGCTGTTCGGAAAAGGGGAGGGTGTGGGGAGGGTATTGCTTAGTCATCCATTAACTCAGTGTACCTTTTGAACCCCTGGGCCGATTTCAACCAAATTTGGAACACTCATTCTTTATTTTAAGGAGACGATGATAGGGGATTATGGATACTGTTCGGAAAAGGGGAGGGTGTGGGGAGGGTATTGCTTTAGTCATCCATCAACTCAGTGTAATTTTTGAACCCCTTTGGCCGATCTCAACTAAATTTGGGACACACATTCTTTATCTTAAGGTGACGACGATAGGGGGTTATGGATGCTGTTCGGAAAAGGGGAGGGTGTGGGGAAGGGTATTGCTTAGTCATCGATTAACTCAGTGTACCTTCTGAACCCCTTGGCCAATCTCAACCAAATGTGGAACACCTATTCTTTATCTTAAGGAGACGACGATAGGGGTTAGGATGCTTTTTGGAAAAGGGGAGGTAAGGAGGGAGGGCAATTGCTAAGTTATCGATCAACTCAGTGTAACTTCTAAACCCCTCAGCCGATATCAACCAAATTTGGAACACACATTCTTTATCTTAAGGAGACCACGGAAGGAGGTTAAGCATGCTCTTGGAAAAATAAGAGATGGTATGTGGAAGGGTATTGTTTAGCAATCGATCAACTCAATGTAAGTTTTGAGCCCCATGACCGATTTGAACCAAATTTGTATCAAATATTGTCTATCCTAAGGAAACGATTTTAGTGGATATTGGTAGGTCCGTTTAAATGGGGAGGTTGTGAGAGAGAGGTATTGTTTAGTTGGCGATCTATTCAGCATAACTTCTGAACCCATTTCCGATGTTCACCAAATTTGGAACCCATATTCTCTGTCTATGAAAGACTACATCAGACTGGGTAGGACTGTCATAGCTGAACGAGAGAGAATATATTTATTAAACGAACAGTTTAGTATACCTTTTATCGCATGGGTGAATTCAAACCAAATATTTAAACACGTATTGTTTACCCAAAGGAAACCATTTTAGAGAGGCTTGGAGGAGTTTTTGAAATGCGGGAGGATGTTAGTTGGATATTGTTTAGAAAACGACTTAATTTAAAATCCTTCTTCTTTAGTTCATCTGAGGTTCTTTGACATTGTACAATGCCCGAAAACAATTCCTCAAAAATAGAAAATCCTCGACAATAACATTTCCCTGAAATGACGTATCCCTGAATGAAGCAGGTCATCAACATAACACTATTTGGCCTAAGGTCATTCGACATGAAGTGAATTTGGGATAATACTGAACAGCATCAGAAAAATCTTTCATAGAAAGCATGCATTTGCGGGGTATAAACCAATGATAATTGTTACCCTTCATCGGAATCATAGTTTGCCCAGTGAAAAGCAATGAATAATGTGTTTTCTGATGGTGGATGTGATTTCTCCTTTAAAAGTAGGCATTTTCCCGGAATAAGGCAATGGTGGTGTGGATCCCTTCTTTAAAAAATATGCGTTTGCCCGTGATAAGACATCGGTGGATGTTTTCCTTCTTTAGAAATAGAAGTTTGCCCGAATAAGGCTATTCAAACCCCTTCTTTAAAATCAGTCAATATTTCCAAAAGCCTTCTTTTACTCAAATGATGAAGTATCAATAAGTAAACACAATTACCCTGTTAATCAATTGGTTTTATTATTTTCGATTGTGAAAAAACTGTGAACCAAACTGGCAACCTGAGCAAGGCCGGGTACATAAAGCTAGTATATAATAAAATTTCAGGGAAAATATCCGATTCGGTGAGTTACGTTCCTATCGTGCCCCAGCTTAGCTCAGCCAGTGTTTTTAAAATTTAGCGGAAAATCTTTTTTTTTCAGTGCAATTTTGGCGTATAATTAAATTACAGGATCGATTTGATGGGTCACGTGTCCTCACGTGGCTTAGCTCCGCCAGTAAATAAAGTTTGGCGGAAAATCAGTTTTTATAGCAATTTTGTCGCATATAACACAAACCGCATAAACATACTCAGATACAAACGCCTACAAACACATAAAAACGCATTGTAAGGCGGTTGGGTACGCGGGTACTCATTTTAAGGTTGGAAAAATCGTCACTTACAAAAGAATTAAAAGTAAAAATATAACAATATGAAAAAAAAATTATCCAAAAATATGAGGAGGACAATAAAAATCGAAGCATAATTGCAATCGCCCACACAGCATCGATCATACTCAGATAGGCAAAATTTATTAATTTGAATATCATAATTTTATCAAACTCCTTTGCAGTGCGGTAAGACGCGCGGCTACAAAGCAAGACCATGCTGAGGGTGGCTGGGTTCGATTCCCGGTGCCGGTCTAGACAACCGGGAATTCCCTGGGCATAGAAGTATCATCATGTAAGCGTGAAGTGGAGACGCCCACCGCAGCCGTTCGGCTACGGAAAGGTCCGGCAGGGACGCAGGTAGCATTGGTTCGGCTATCTGCAGCGGACGCCTCCAAGGTAGTCAAGTTAGGGAGCGTCAAGGTGGGATGGTCGGTATGCCCTGTGCGCATATACGAGCAACCCGAAGTTTGCTTCAAGTGCCTGGAACCGGGGCACAAGCAATGGGGCTGCAAAGGCCCTGACAGAAGCAATTCCCTGCCGACGCTGCGGATTGAGGGACATAAGGCACAATGCTGCACGAACCCTCCCAATTGTTTGATTTGTTCCAGCAAAGCTGTGAACAGCAAGCACCCCATGGGGGTCTGATGTGCCCGGCGATTAAGCGTGCTGCAAAACCAAAATGCAGGTAACGCAGCTGGCTTGCTCGGCCTCGCCCGAGTGTTTGGTGTGCGCAGGTTTAGAGGAAACGGCGGAATACGTGTTGTTCGTGTGCTCGCGTTTTCGCGGCATGCGTGACCACATGCTTGCCACATGTGGTCTGGACACTACCCCGGACAACCTAGTTCGGAGGATGTGTAAAGATGAAGTTGGCTGGAACGCCGTTTTATCGGCTATCGTCCAAATCGTCTCGGAGCTACACAGAAGGTGGCCCGTGGACTGGCGATGGCTAGTTCAGGCGCAAATAAGGGGTGGTCCAAGGGATCGGAGTCGGCTCCATGGGTCATACCGGTGGTCATGCTCTGTGGTCGAACTCGATCCTTTTATCGAACAAGTGGCCGCGCGAAGAACAACATGGTATCGTCGCTTTCGCGGCATCGATCAATCGGGCGGGTTCCGAGCCCGAGGACGGAAAGGGGACCTCGTCAATGCTGGGGCAGGCGTAGGCCTCGCGTCGGCAAGTCCCTCTGTGTGCTGGCGAATAGGCCCTATCGCAGAAAGGTCAATTTGGGGTGCACGCGGCATCATCATTCTTGATACCAGTCGTGCAGAGGGAAGCAGGCGCGAAGTCGACCCTTCCCACCTTCCGAGGACATAGGGCGTGGTAAGGCCACCTGGCAAGCCGGGCAACGCGCTGGCACGATACCATGGTGTTCTTCTAAAAAAGCGAGTTACGATGTTCGGTGCTGCAAGGACACGCAGCTAACCTCGAAGGTGCGTTATGCACTGGCCCCCCTTTGAAGCATTACTTTCTGGTTGTACCGAAGGGACGATGGGCTTGGCGGCAATGGAAACGGTTTAGCTGGTCGGGGATGCAGTCCTGCCTCCCTCGGTGATCCCTAACCCCGCACTTCCTGGTCAACCCAGGATGTCTGTTGTTTAGGAAGAAAAAAAAAACACACATACACACGGACAGACAGACATGTGCTCAGTTCGTTGAGCTGAGTCGATTGGTATATAACACTATTGCTTTATTTATTAAATCGCAGCTGTAGAAGTTACAAAATTAACTGTGTCCAGCCTCTCCAAAAGTATTACACAAATTCAAGCGAGCAAGCTTTTAAACTACTACTACTTAAATCTACTTATAAACTAAAATCTTAATTCATAACAAAATTCAATTATTCATTTAGATACTTTTTGAGGTTTTTTTTATAAGATGACAAATTTGTTTCTACTTTCAAATAATTTGGAAGTGCATTAAATTGAGTTACCCGGTATAGAAAAAATGTTTTAGAGCGAGTTCAGTTCGTGGTCTAGCTACATAGAAATTTCCTCTTGATCTCGTTCTATGAGTATGTATATCTTGTAATTCAATTGATCTAATGTTCGATTTAACAATATTGCATTTAATTTTATATATAAGAAGTAAAGTGTTGTACATATATAGCAAATTCAATGACAGAACTTCTGCTGAATATAAAGTTACAGTAGGCAAAAGTCGGGGAAGATCACGAATAATTTTTATCGCTCTATTTTGTAAAACTTTCAGTACGTTTAAATTGGTTGCTGCAGCTGATCCCCAAATTGTGATCATGTAAGATAGATGTGGCAAAATGAAAGAATTATACAGTTGCCAGCAACTAGCTGTACTTAAGCAATTCCTTGCTTTCCCAAGAGCAAAAACGATTGCATTGGTGTAATTTTATTTTTCACCTTATTAATGTGTTTTTTCCAATTTAGATTTTTATCTATAACAAGACCTAAATAATCTACTTCAGAAACTTGAGATAAAGGTTCATTGTTTATGAACAATTCAATAAACGGATTGACATTTTTTAAAGTGAATATCATGAAATTAGACTTTTTGCTATTTATCTCCATTTTATTTATATGAAACCAATGTGGAAGTAAGTTAAGGTCATATTGCATCGTGGTTTGTAGAGTATTTAAATCTTTTGCTTTATATTTACATACAGCATCGTCTGCGTAACTTTGAAGTTTGCCCCTCAGGGGCACATTAAATATGTCATTTAAAAAAATATTGAAAAGAATGGGCCCTAAAATCGACCCTTGAGGCACGCCCGACTTAATTCTTAATGGATCGCTAACGAGTCCGTTTACTTGGCATTGTTGCTTTCTGAAAGGTAGGATTTAATCAAATCTACCGCTGGTGAACTGAAACCGTACATATCTAATTTTGTTACGAATATAATCAACAGCCTTTCGCAAGTCTTTGAAAATGCTTCCTACGTACTCTCCTTGATCTAAACCAGTCACTATGAAATGCACGAGTTCCAGTGAAGCAGTCTCAGTTCTTTTTTTGGGTAAAAAACCAAACTGGTTACTATTTAACAGATTATGTTGTAAAAGATAATATTTTATTTGTTCATTAATAATATATTCAGGGATTTTTGAAAGCGCCGGTAAAATAGAAACGGGTCGGTAGTTTGTTTTTTTGGACTTATCTCCGGATTTATAAAGCGGAACAATCTTTGCCATTTTCAAAATATTTTCAAATCGTGAAGAATGAATCATATTATTCACAAGCTCCGTAATTTTCGGCGTGATGATGTTGGTACATTTTTGAAGAAATTTTACTGAGATTTTATCTACACCCACTGCTGCCCCGGAATTCAAAGACTTTATAACAGCAGTGATTTTTTCTGGTTCTATCGTTGAAAATGAAAAAAGAACATCAGGTCTTGTATTTACATAAGTTAAACAATTGTTTACTGATCCACTATTACTCTGTATATTGAGGCCAATATTTATAAAATATTCGTTGAAGCAATCTGCTATTCGTTTATCCTCGATAATGGTCTCATTATCCTCTATTAGCAAGATATTTTGTGGTTTTGATTTGTCAAAGCTTTTTTGGAAAACTATTTCTCTCAATGTGTCCCAAGTTCTTTTATAGTTATTTATGTTTTGTGTCATCTTACGTTTATAATATTGTTCCTTAGCTAATCTTATCATATTCCCCAGTTGGTTTGCTTTCGCATATATAAGATATAGATTATCTCTCAAAGAAGTAGGAGCTGACTTAAATTGTTTGTATAATTCGTTTTTGTGTCGTATATGGATTAACAAATCATTAGTTATATAAGGCTTTCGTATACCCAACCTTTTTTTACCAGGGAACACTTCTGTTCTGTTATTGGTAATTCCATTGAATTCCTCTACGACATCACTGAATGTTTGACATGAATCAAAATTTCTTTGCGATACAGTTCTGAGAATATTTTCATAGTTAATGAAAACCTTTTATTTTCAGGTTTATCTCTTCTAGATTTAGATATTTTCACTGATAAAATTAATGTCTTGTGGTCTGAAATTAATGTTTCGGTATCTCTCACACATAAACACAGGTCATATTCAAATATATCGGTAATGCAATGATCAATAACGGTGGAAATTGTATTAGATATCCGAGTTGCGTAGCGCTTGTCAATCTTATTCAATATAACATATCCCAATGATTCCATTGTGCATGTGTATTTATTAACAATGTCAGAGTTAACATCAAGTAAGTTAATATTGAGATCACCACAAATAATCATTCTTTTAAAACTATGTAGCATTTGCTCTAACTGGTCTATAAACAGTGGCACTAATCTACCAGGGTTGTACACTCCCATAATTTTAACATTATAATCTATAAGCTCAACAATGAGAAAGTTACTTTCGATGGAGTTATTTTCCAACATTAATTGGCTTTGTAAATATGATATAACGAATATAGATACGCCACCCCCTCTTCCATCTCTGCAGCTATGATAAGCCTCGTACCCATTCAGATCGAAGATTTCATTCTCGTATAACCAAGTTTCAGCAAAAACAACTACGTGAATTTCACTATTTAAATCATTTATAAGGAGACCAAGATCCTCTTCTTTATTTCGACAACTTCTCGTATTCAAGTACAGTATGTTTAGATTATCACTAGAAAGAATTATTTCCTCTTGAAAGTGTTCAATATTTAATTCATTTAACAATTCTGTTCCACTATCAGTCATTGAAAATACGCATCATAACAACATTCGATTTAATTGGGAAGTCTTCTATAGGTCTCAGAGGCTTCTATAAAAGTTCGTTTCGGAGTGATATTATAGCTTTTCGGTACAACTTTGTTGTACGTGAAAGGCAAATGTATTTTGGCCATAACTGTAGTCCGGGATCGCAGCAAGCCACGGTTGCTTTTAAATTTGCTTTAAATTTGCGGTTGCTTTTAAATTTGCTGTCACGGTTTTATCTGTTATCGCAAGAAATAGATTCGACTGATGTATATATTTTACATATGTACTATAAGAAAAAGTTTAAGTTATCAGATTTACGAGTTTGGTGGCTTTTACTCAAGTGAATTCTTATTTGAGCGTGCGAAATCGTTTGTGTAGTTTGAATACGGGGATGTATTTGGTGAAAATATGTATGAATTTGTGATAATACCAGGAAAATATGGATCAATAAAGAATTGCTCGGAATAGCGCTGGAAGAGTAGTGATTTTTTCGTGGACACTAATTGTGGTCTTCTCTTCCTCAGTTCATTTATCCGGAATTTGATCAATTTGGTGAGATTGTTTCAATATGTTTATATATAATTCCAAAACTAAATACGCGCTGAATTTAAAATCCGGAAGTTTGTTTATGAATCCATTATCCAATTGCTAATGGTAGCATAAACAGGTGAGACTTATTGCAAGTGAAAGTGACCTCGGACTGGCCGTGAGTTACCAGGCAGTCTGAAATGGGTCACTGGAGCTGCAGTAGAGCTAACACCATCATAAAAGAACCCGGGGAATTTTGAGGATCAAAAAAGTTCTTCACTATCAAAGTAAAAATTAGCGTTGTTTTTGAGACATTTTTTTGCATTCGCATTTAAAAAAAAAATCACATTGTACCCATTAGTTTTTGCACACCATTTTAAATATTCTATAATTACTTTTGTAATGATGTATTAACACAAGAGAAAAATATTACAAAAATATTTGCTGAATTTTTTACCTATTTCTGAATTTGATACCTTATATCTCTGGAGCTAGTGCACCTAGAGACTTCAAATTTAGGTTTTCTTAATTAGAGTATTGACAATGCAGAGAGAAAATGTTTAAAAATGATTCGGAAGACATGACATTTTTGATAAATGACCGCCCGAAATCCTATAGTGCATTCGTTTCACTTTGAATCAATTTTCATTATTAGGAACATTGTCAATTTTGAATTAACTTCCACGCCGGATCAGATCATCCTAAATACGAAAATCATGCCATCAACTTAAATTGAGCTAACCTCTAATAAAAAGACATAGCTCTCACTTGTCCGCTATTTTATGTTAGTTCATAAAGAAAATAATTCAAAATGATTTTATAATTCATTATTTATTTAAAACCATTTTCATTTAGGTGGATATTTTTTCTATCAGGATATATATCAGCACATCAATTTCCCACTATGCGTCAGCTGGTTGCCGAAAATTGAGCCTATATTAATTTAACTCAAATCACAGGGTCCGGTTCAATTTCACATTCTCCCAGCCATGCCAATGGCACGAAGTGCCGCGCCTCCGCGATAGCCACAAACAACTCATTTCGACCGTTAGCAACAACACTGGCGCAGAAAAGCACGTGAAGATTCTCCGCCAAAGCAACCTGCTACGATACTACACTAATAATTGTCTCCTTGCGGACATCGGTATCACTATCACCAACCAAACGAAAAACTTGTATAGTTAAGCTGGTTAACATAGGCATGCCCAGATAGTGAACAGCAAAGGATAGATTTTCATTAGAAGTTTGTCAATTCATCAAGAAAAACATGTATGGAGGCATTAACGCTTTAAAGTTTGCCGTCTTACTTACTAGAACAATTGTTGAATTTATTTCGTTTCAAAGTGTTCTAATATTTGTTCTGATAAAATCTTGAATGCAAATCACCGTGCATCTCGTTTTACTCGAACCGTCAAACGAGCGCAGCGAAATTCGATCAAACTTAATATGCAAATTGCCATGGCGGTGGACTCCGCGACGGTAGCAGCTCGTATCTCCCGATCAGTTGCGTGTCAACGATTCCAGCAATCAGGTCGTCCTGCTGGATTGTGTCTCCGCCAGAGCATAATACGCGCACACCATCCGCCTTCTGATTGCTACGACTTGCATCACGTTTCGAGGAAAAGTCCGTTTTTCCTCGTCATCAGCGTAGCGTATTTTCGCATTGTGGTGGACAAGTGCGTCGCGGAGCAATTTCTGGCTAAGTGAAGTCAAGCTGTGTAGGAGATTATTTTTGACCGCGGCATCTTTTTTTGGACAGTTTTGTACGGCTTCGATCAGTCATTTGTCTCCCACACCCCCGGTACGAGACACCCCGTCAATCAATTCTTGGGGAGAAAAATTTTTGACCCGCGGTCGGAATATTCGCTTATTTGTGGTACATCGTGGAAACAGTTTTCCACTGGTCGTTCGGTCGTTAACACGTACGCGTTGATAAGTTTCGATAGTATTCTTCGCGTTCGAACGTACCACTAAGATTTGATTGAATCTATAAAGATGATCCCTAGGAGACTATTGAGTTCTACTGGACTAGTTCGCCAGCTGGGCGAAAGTGGTCCCAATACGGTCGCAGCGGTAGCTTCGCAACGGAAACACCAGCAGTTTCAAATGGCCAGACACTTTTCCGAGAATGGCGGAAATAAAAGTCCGAAAATTCTAATCACAGGTAGGTGAAAGTGAAAGTGATCCGTGTGGGTTTGTTGCTAGTGATCGTGAAAAAATGTGAAATTATGCATTCCAATAATCTATGTGCGAAAAATGAATATTATACTTCAGTCTGTTTACCAGAAATATCAAAAAGTGAAGTATTGTCTATCCGGTACTAAGTTAGTGGACTTTTCCTACCGAAGATTGATTTTTTTTTCGAGATAGAAGCGTGCGCTGAATTCGCCAAAATATGCGCTAAATAACGCATCATTTAGTTTTGCAGATAAAACTTCGGAAGAACGTTCGGTTTGGAAGTTCCTACTTCCGAATTCTAATTTTCATCTTCATAACTTCGAAATCGAAACTATGAAGATGTAAATTTGTCAATTTATAACTTGAGATTTACTCATTTTATTAGAATACGGCTTTCAGTGTTGAATAATTCTTGTAATGTTTTCCAATATACAAAGATTTGAATCGTTTCAGTATTTTGTTGTTTATCCTAGTGTAAATCAAAACGATCCTTCATTAAACGGACACCCTTATTCCCATCTGTAAAATTGAATGGTCATATGATTTGTGCGCATATGCTTACTGTCACGTGCAGGAAAGGTTTCTATCGATGTATACAACGTTAGTCGTCTAGTGACGTATGTGACATGGTTGTTTCATAAGGGGCGAGGTCTCGAACGTAATTACTGACGTCGTTTGCAGAAATCTCGATACTTGGAAGCACTCCGTGTTTGGTCTGTGAGAGGGAGCAAAGTAGAGATAGAGTAAAAAACGGCATAGGCAGGGTTCAACTATTGTTAGCAACCCTAACAAAATATGTGTAATGCAGCAAACATACATCACGTCTGAACATAATTTAGATCCAATTTACAGTCCAGGCTTCCATTGTTGGGAATTTATTAACCGAAACAAATGTGGACTTTCGAAATTCTTGTCATTATTACATTGCCAAAGAGAACAGCACACGAATAGCAATCTTTTACCTACTGTTTTTCTTCTTTGTTGTGTATGACACGATCACTTAAACCACTTTATGCACTTGACCACCACTTAAATATCACCAAAAGTAGCAAATACATTTGCTAAACATTAAAAAAAATGGTATCGCGAAGTAAAAATAACTATCGTTTCCATTGGAAACAACACACTTCGAAATAGAGCGTGAGAATGTATTTGTGAACATATCAACCACACGCTAAAAAAGTTACTTCGTAGTATGATTTGTGATTTGATTTTAGGGAAACTAGGAAAAAGGTATTCGACGTTGGCATTTATTTTAAAACTAGCTTTATGTACCCGGCTTTGCTCGGGGTTGAAAAGTAAATTGTGCAATTCAAAAATCTAATTGCAGCACCAAACGCACATAATTAAAAAGATTGACAGAAAGATAGATCGGTACATATATGCAGTTCGGTGTTTACACAGTGATTGGTTTCTCAATAGGACGTGGTGCGGTTGGTCTACTTGGTGTTAGGCCATTTGGCAATATTATAATAGGTTGCAATTCGTAACTCTCGGGATCTTCATTCCGATTTCCATCCCTCTTTATTTCTATCTTCTACCTTCGTTCTAACTTCTTTTATTTTCCTTCTTTGTTCTTCTTCTTTCATTTTTTAACTTGCTCCTTACTTCTTGTTCTCATTTTTTTCTTTCTTTTCCTTTTCCTGATTTTTTGTCTCCTTTCTGTTTTTCTCCTTCCTTCTCCTGCTGCTTTCTGACATCTGCTTTATTAATTCTCTCTTATTCCTTATGCCTTCTTTCTCCATTTTCTACTCATTCTATTTACTACTTACTACGGGTTTCTTGAAAAACACTTTTCCCACTTTTCTTACTTATGAATTTGGTCAAGTGGTTCTGAAGCAAGAGTAAATTATTTCTTTTCTTAACAATGCCCCTCCCTGCACACAATCCCCCTTGTCTTAACGCATCACAAACCCTTTTTCCCTCAGGATTGAGTATATTTGTAATAAATTTGGTTGAAATCGTCCTTACCCTCCCCCTTTCCAAAATTACCCTTCCATATACTACAAAACTTGCTAATTAATGATTTGATTTGAGTGTTTACTTCTACGTGAAGTTAAACGATTTACAATGATATGGAAATGCTAATATCATCTTCCAAACTTAGACGTACATGTTCATGATAGAATTAGAGGCGATTTAGAGGCTTCCACACTGATATTCTTCAATCCCCCTTCATACGGAAGTTTGGCAGAAGGAAGGTCGTGCGATGTATGCCATCATAAATATTGCCCTCCACTCGCTTTCAAATCGACTTCTATAAAAGCATTCTTCATGCCTGCCGTATCCTAACGGAACTATCAATTCTATACTTTCGGCTACTTTCAAATCGGTTCAGGGGGTTGAAAGTTATACTGAATTGTTCGTTTTGTTAACAAAACTCCTAGAAAACTGTTGAAAATTCCATTAAGAAAACTTTGAAGAGTATAGCGAAGCTCTATCTAATCAAAGTGAGGAGAAATGAGGCGTTTTTCGGAGGATACCCTTAAAACAGTTGTTTGAATATATAAGGCTCCCCCAGACCTAAGCGATTTCACCGCCGCGACGGCGACAACTAGTCGCCGCGATTCTATCGCTAGGTCGCTGCATGCAATGTCCCGTTTACACTTCCATACCAACGACGACAAAATCGCAGTCGCCAAGCGACAGAAACGCGTCGCGACTGTCCCGTCGCGTGTGTTTGGGGGAACCTATATTTTTAAGATTTTTTTTTAAATGTTTATGATCTTATTGAAGGTTGTTTAATATGTTGGGATTACAAAAATAATTTACTAAAGATAGTAATCCTTTATCTTTGAAAATAAAAAAAAATTAACAAATATGCATAGCTCATCAATAGAATTAAAAAACCATTCTCACTATGCTTTGGAGTTTCAGTCACCTTAGGATTATGAGAGGAAAATTAGTTCGGCACTCACTTCGACACTTGCTACACGAGACCGAAGAATCCTCTGTATCTCCAGGAACGCCACGGGAAAGGGATAACTGGTTAACCTTCCTAACGTATTTTGGTCAATATGACCCGACTCGCACTTTCAAATTGTAATAACTTTTCAACGCAACAATGTGAAAACTTGACTTTTCTTATTTCGTTGAAAACTATGTTCCTGATAGTTGGCCTACTTCTACGAAGTTTCTGACGGGCTCCAAAAATAATTTGGATATTGACCCGGATTTGACTTAACAATATCTCAGGAATTTTTCAGTCGAATTCATATGTTTTAAACCCAAAATAATTGTCAGCTTAAAATTTTTCTGAAACTGAAAGTTCACCTAAAATAAAAATAAGAAAAGTGACAATTTTTTTTTTATTTTGAATAAGGCCGTTACAAATATTTAATTACAATTTTGTCCTACTGATCTTCGAAAGGTCAAGGGGGGAGGGGGTATAATAAAAAAATAATATTAAAATGAAAAAAAAAAAATAAAAAAACTACTCGGATTTGTTAAAAAATGTTATGAAAATCCTCAAAATTATCCGAATAATATTTTGTTGCCCCTCAAAATATGATTTTTAGGCAAAAAATCCGAAGGGGGAGACAGAATAGTTTTTAAATATTTGTATCGGCCTAATAGAAGATTACTATTTTTGGCAAATGTGTTTTTGTTATCTTATCATATTAAACAACTCTGTAGAAGATCATAAAAATGTAAACTTCTGAAAAGAAACTGAAGCTTTAAATTAATTATGCCCCCTTGACCTTTCGGAGTCCAGTAGGACATAATTTAAATTAAATATTTGTAACGGCCTTAGTTAAAATAAAAAAGATTGTCGCTGTCTTTTTGCTGGCGAGGATAGGGTGCTGAATGTGAAAAAAAATAATACAATTTCAGTTCGGTACCGAACATGTTTCGGACAGCAGAACAAAGGGAACCGAAGCGACAATCTTTATCTTGTAACTAAGACTAAATTGCTTCCTATACAAATTTTAATACGTCCAAAATGTTTATTTTTTGGATATTTTTCCAAAAAACTTCTGGGAATTTCACGACAGTCCGCCAAACAACACTTTTTTGTCATTTTAGAGTTACAACGATTTAAAAAAATCAATAAGAAAAATGGCCCTCAACAAATGTCACTCTTGACAATTTTTGAAAAACTTAGGCTGTGAACCATTCCACCGATTCGTTTAACTTTTAGTTAAAATTTGACAGTTCGATGGTTATTTCGCCGTGGTTAAAATAACCCTGCTCCGGAGCATGATAAGATTTGATAGTTCGATAGCTAAAACTTTGTTCGTGAGAAAATTGGCGCCAAATCCATTTCGTTCCGAATAACTATCAATCTGTCAAAACTCAAATGGATCGGCTTCGGAGTAAAATTTTAACCACGATGGGAAAATAACCATCGAAGTGTCAAATTTTAACTAAAAGTTAAACGAATCGGTGGAATGGTTCACAGCCTTCGTATGCAGAGTGTCTTAGAAATACCAAATCTTTATTCCCATCAAGTTTCATTCGATTCTTAGATGGTGCTGCCAACCGCTGGTCGAGTTGGCGCGAAATTCATCTTTTATGTGTCTTACCCAGGTAACCAATAAGCATTAAAGTATGCACTATAGTAGCATTATACTGGCATCAAGGATGTTATCGATCATTTAGTAATTCGCGTTCGATCATTTAGTAGTTTGTCAATCATTTATGCCTGAAGCTTAATTTAAAAATGTGTTAAATAGTGGACTTCTAGTGCGAAGATTTTTCTGCAACTCTTACTTGTGGTTCGTTATAGCTATAGTATCAGTAACTTAGACTAAATGATAATAAAATTCCAATCATTTAGTTTAAATTACTGCAACTAGCGCTATAACTCCTCTATTAATTGAATTTTAACAGCGAACCATTAGAAAGAGTTGTAGAAAAACCTTTGCACTAGAAGTCCATGATGCAACACATTTTGAAATTCAGCTTCTGGAATGAATTATTGACAAACTACCAAATGATCGAACTCAAATTACTAAATGATCGATAACATCCTTGACTGGCATTGCATATGCTCATGCTGTAAATAAGCATTTCGAAAACCTGGCTGTTCTAAATAGGCATTCTCAAAGCAATCATGAGAAGCATAGTCTTTTATTAGCATTTTGAATGCACAATGTTGTTTTTCGTTAAGTGCAATGGAACAGCTACATTAGTGCCACTTCAAGGCCTTCATACGTCAAACGTTTTCCAATATGGAATCATATAGCGGGGACTATTTGTCCAATGAACTTACATTTGAGAATATAAATCGGTACGTGCAGAATGTTTTTTTCCATTCCGACCATTGACAGGAGTACTTGTTGTAACCCTATCACTAATTACATAGTTTAGCTACATTTGATTATTCCATTGCACTATTTTCGATGGATGCATTAAAGCAGCACTACTGTAGCTGTTTCATTGCAACTGGGTATGACGTTTGTAACGGTTACATTCTGGGATGGGTTAGATTAAGTTCTAATGTTCCTGAAAGGGGGTTTTGTTTATGTTGGGCAAAATTATTCTCACTACCATCTCTCTCTTATGGGTCAGCTGGTAAGGGCGTTGACAACTACAGCGTCAGGTGGCAAGAGCGCGAGTTCGAATCCCGCTCGAAGAAAGTAAAAAATTATGTTCCATTTCAAATATGAAAATACAATAACGATATAATATGAAAAAAAACTATGTAAAAAAATTATTAGAAAAAAAAATGCCATTAAAAAACTTTTTTTCTTGTTTTTAAAATTAAGCATTTATTCAGCATTTCGGATGCTGAATAAATGCTACTCAGCAAAATTCTACTTTATCGATAAAGTAGAATTGAGCATTTAAACAGCCATATACTGGGGCAAAACCTGCATTAAAATAGCATTAAAGGCGACTATAGGGCTTATTGGCATTTAATGTTTTGCAGTAAAGGCGCATATAGTGCCACTCAAATGCTTACTGGTTACCTGGGCAGTAAATCGCTCATGGGAGTTGGATCAACAAAAGAGAAAATCTAGCAAAATCTTTCGACTATTCCTGACGGGTATGGTCTGTTCTAAAACGGCGTATGAATTATCGAAGAATTGAGCTGAGAGGATACCATCATCGAGTCAAGTTTTAGTAAACACGATTACACAGGATTCTGTTTTTACACTATTTTTTTGCTCGTATTTTTAATCTTGCGACTTCAATTTACCACCAAAATGCAACATGTTTCAAATAATTCTGAATAAATCAAAGCAAAATCACATGGTATGTAATATACGTTAAATATTTGGGAAGAGTGCAAAATTGAAAAATGTAAATCGTAAAAACAAAGTCCAGTGTACATCGTAATTTGAATCAGCTACGGCTAGGAAAAACGTATCAGTTTTTGTACGGAGCCCTCTTACATTCTGATAATATATGTGCAATTCAGAATCACTTGCTGATGTCGAATTGAAACGCACCGGAGATCTTACATCCGGGTACTAGCAAGTCCAACATATACACATGAAGCTTGTTGAACATGTTGAACTGTTTCAGATGTTGAAGGTAAGCAATCCATGTTAGTTATTCTGTCACTGGTGACGTTCGTAAATAAAGCGAAGGACGATACTTGGCTAAGAGCTCGGCTTGGAAGATCGGGTTTAATCAATCCCTTTCCCAACAAACTTTTCTTTGATATTTTATCAAAACCAAACACTCAATCATGGAACAATGTAACGATGTGAAATGCTTGGATACCTGCTTGATTATAGCGGCTCGAAAAATAATTTATTTGTAGTATTTAACTAATCGAATATAAATACGTTTGCATTAACGATAGCGCCATAATTTCGTGGTTCTAAGATTTGATGCAGAGTACAGGCACTTCGTTCGCCAATTACAACCGTACGAGGCCCTTGGTTATATAAGCTTTGCGATCCTTCGTGATCTAATTCTTCTTCTTCTTGGCATTACATCCCCACACTGGGACAGAGCCGCCTCGTAGCTTAGTGTTCATTGAGCACTTCCACAGTTATTAACTGCGAGGTTTCTAAGCCAGGTTACCATTTTTGCATTCGTATATCATGATGCTAACACGATGATACTTTTATTCCCAGGGAAGTCGAGACAATTTCCAATCCGAAAATTGCCTAGACTGGCAACGGGAATCGAACCCAGCCACCCTCAGCATGGTCTTGCTTTGTAGCCGCGCGTCTTACCGCTAGTAATCTAATAATACTATAAAATAGGAAATTTTTAAGCAAGGTATGTCAGAAGTAATTCTGACAAAGGCCAGACTTGATAGCCTTTTGAACGTTCGTAATAAATAGGCTTTGCCAAAACGAGTAGCAGATCAAATGCAGGAGGTCATGTAAGAAATGAGAATTTGGGATTTGAGATTTGTAGAGGACATGCGCGTATGAAGAAAGCTCGCAACTAAAATCGCGTAAAAAGGGATATACTTATGAAGATGTCGCTTAGTCATTGGCCTCTTGCTAACCTCCACCTTCTCCCTGAATACGGTGAAGATGGACGTGGTCAATAGTAATAATCCTCATGCCTTTACTTGTTATAAGACAAGAGTTTGTACAATTCCATTTAATTCCACTCATTGTTGTGCCACAATATGCGCCCTCTCGATCTTTTTAAAATTTTGCCAATGCGGGAAATCATTGCATTTCCAGGATGATTTAAAATCGTTTAGTTTTACTATTTAGAGCTTGAGCTTGAGCTTGATTGACTGCTCGTAGTTGCTACTCCATTATGACCAGATCAGCTGTTCTTGCACAGGGAACCAACAGATGTTTGCTTGGGACTAGCACACATCTTCAATGTACAAGTACTGGTGATCTCAATTGTTAGGTCATACTGGCGCCTGCCACGTCAGAATGCAAGTCAATGTAGGGAAGGGGAGGAAATGATGATGCAATCACTCGCCCACTGCAAGCCGAATATACCTCTGCACTTGCCACGAGTTCATGCGGAATTTGTTGGAATTTCTGGTTAGGGTGGAGAGGCAGAGGTTCGTCTTGGTTAACGAGCTGCCAATGTGATAGATAGGAGAAGGTAACTGATGGAATTTCTAATTGGATGTAGGAAACGAGCTCTATAGTTATTTCCAATTCTAGCAGATTACTGTTAGAATACTCAAGTTGAAGGTATAGGAATAAAATGGAAACGGTATGAAAGTTCATTTCCAGTTCTAGCGATTGCTAGAACATGAGAAATATAGAGGAAGATACAAAGTAGGAGAATGGAACGGACCTGGATTGAACCCACGACCTCCTGCGTATGAGGCAGCAGAAGCAGTAGCCATATGACTACCAAGCCCGCTTCGAAACAAGAGAGATCACGCACAGAACTGATAAATTTTATTACCGGCCGCGCAATGCAGATCACAATAATTCGTCAGACCGCGCGATCGTGCTGCGGTCCGAAACAAGAGAGATCACGCACAGAACTGATAAATTTTATTACCGGCCGCGCATTGCAGAATACAATAATTCGTCCGACCGCGCGATAGTTCTGCTGTCCGAAACCCGAGAGTTCACGCACAGAACTGATTAATTTTATTACCGGCCGCGCAATGCAGAACACAATAATTCGTCCGACCGCGCGATCGTTCTGCTGTCCGAAACAAGAGAGATCACGCACAGAACTCCGTTTAGTTTTACTATTTAGAGAATATGATTAAGTGTTTAAATCAACGTTTACCGGTTTACATTACTATGTTCCACATGTTGTTTAAGGTTAATTGGCCATAATATTCCAATTTTAAGTGATTTCGTTGAACTTCAAATATGCAAGAAATAAATTCATTTTCATTGTGCGAGAAGTGATTTAAGAAGAAAAGTGCCGAAATTGCCGAGGTTCACTGCTCTATTACAAATTACTCCGAATAGGACAAGAATCCATGAATTAATTGAATAATCGTATCATTCAGTTAAGACCGAAATCTTGCTGTCTCATTGTTGACTACACAATCGCCCGTACATATGTATCTATGTAGCATAATTCGCATCGCGTGGTATAATATATGATTCAATTTATTTCAATCAAAATCGCAGCGTGATATTTGCTGTCAGCTCAATTATGAGGCGCAAAACTCTTTGTCTCTATAACCTATATTTTATTTATAGAAGAAGATCCATTTAGTACGTCTCGCCAAAAAATCTTACGAAAATCATTCAAAGTCACACTTTTTATATGGAGTTATATATAAAAACTGTTTTCGGTGGATTGCTTACTATTTGCGAAAGCCACAATTCTTCGCATACCTTGATTTCGATGGGAGAGATGAGATGAAAATTAGGAACAGTAACCCTGCGTACTTGCTTTACATTCATAATATGTAAATTGCATGGGTACGATCTTGACCGGCTTTCCGGATATCTCTGATAGAAACGAGTAATTGTAGTTAGGTATGTAGGTTGCTAGCCTTAAACCTGCATCAGAAACATCATGCCTCACTTCACCGCTTAGTTACATCATGTGCACCAGTGTCCAGAACTTGAACTTATCTCGCTGAGGTGCCGAAGGATTAGCTGATTTATGGACCTGTTTTGCTTGAATAGTTACCGAGTGGGAAGTGAAGTACAGGTGCAGAGCGATAGCTACAATGTTGTTGCTCCCTGATCCGGACATTAGAGAATGAAATCGAAAGTTGCTGTCTCAGGGCTGCACTAAGATCAGAAACTAGTGGAATAATTGATGTTGGACTTGTACAGTTATATCAAATCTTTGACATTTGATACTATATTTGTTTTTTTTTTTTCAAGTTTGATCCAGATTGTACTTGAGTAAAAAGCGTTAATTAACTAACATTACGCTTTAAACGTATAACAATATAACATCACTCTCATACGATTGATAATTATATCTTGCTCGATTGTTTATAGTCACTAAATCTTGAAACATAATCTTCATCCTACAAGCCTATGGTTCAAATCTTTCTGGAGCCAGAACTTGCGAAACATTATATGTATGATAAAACTCAGTCTCATGAGTCCTAATAGTCCATGTGTGGGCATTCAGCCGAAAATAAATTTTTGATCATAACTGTTAAGCAAGATATTGGGGATTTTATTCAAATATGTCATTGGTCTACATATACAAACGTATGATTTACTAATGAATGATACATTTGGTCTTTTACAGGTGGACTAGGCCAGCTTGGGACGGAATGTGCAAAATTACTCCGTAGCACCTATGGGCAGGAAAGTGTAATCCTGTCGGATATTATCAAACCGAGCCAGGCAATTGCCAACAGTGGTCCGTACATTTTCGCTGACATTTTAGATTTTAAGGGCCTGCAAAAAATCGTCGTCGACCATCGTGTCGATTGGATCATCCATTTTAGCGCACTGCTCAGTGCCATCGGTGAGCAGAACGTTCAACTGGCGGTGAGAGTCAACATCGAAGGCTTGCATAATGTGATTGAACTGGCCAAACAGTACAAACTGAGGATATTTGTGCCCAGCACGATTGGCGCTTTCGGTCCGGAAAGTCCGCGGAATCCCACTCCGAATGTAACCATACAGCGCCCGAAGACGATTTACGGTGTGTCGAAAGTGCACGCAGAACTGATAGGAGAGTATTATCACCACAAGTTTGGACTGGACTTCCGTTGTCTGAGATTCCCAGGTGTGATCTCCAGTGATCCACCAGGCGGCGGTACCACTGGTAAGTAACAAACGAGGAAACCCCTACCCAGTGTATGAGAATATGAAGGGTGTCGAAAAGAAAAGGTGGAAGAAGGAAGGAGCAAGAATATATTCTTGATAGTATTATGATTCCAGTTGAAAACCGATTTTATTCGCGTTCAATTCATAGCGCATCATTGCGCAACTAGTACACATTGTTCGCCACCAGATGCGCTATACAGCGCACCAGATGCGCAGTAATGAAATTGCGAGAAAAACAGATTTTCGTGAGTTCGAAAATTCGGTTTTGAGCTGCACATATAATAAGAATAATGAAACTAAAGCCACATATCTTTTATTTTGGTCTTACTGCGCGTAGCCTCCTTTCAAGCTTGACTTGACACATTATCAGTCAACACTATTTGAATTTTCCTAAAAATCTATATCGCACACATGACCAACGGAAAAACATCCGAATATTCTATATAGCTAGTGGCAACTATGGCTCAAAAACCTTACCAGAGGCAAACATAAGCAGAAGAATTTAGTATTGCAAATGTTATCTAATCCCTGCATAAGATTAACATTGGTGGAGTTAGCTTCGGACAGATCTCTTAAAGCCGCATCCAACTTAGTAGTCTTTTTTCTTTCCGTGTTAGGGTTCGTTTATAAATATCGACTTTGGTTTGTCTAAGTTCACATTCTAATGATTGACGGCAATAATGAACCTGCCTACATTTTTTTTAAATTTTTTTTCTTTTTTCTTAATGGCTTACCACTTTTTTTGCTGATTTTCTTCTCTATTTTACGCCTGTTTTCTTTTTGCAAAGGTTTATTAGCATGTTTTCATATTCATTCCTGTACTTATTGGGCTTATCATTATTTTTTACCCTATTTTTTCGGCTTATCATAATCTTTTGCCTTTCTTCATTTCTCTTGGCTTATCTTTTTTTTTTGCTCATATTTGTTTGCAAAGGCTTATCTACATTTTTTGCCTATTCTTTCTCATATTCTGTTCTCGGCTTATCATTTTTTTTGCCTTTCCGCTTTCTTCCATTTTAACTTTTTATGCCTTGCTCATCTTTTCTATTTGGCTGGCTCACTCTTTCTTGCCCAATTTCTACTTTTGTAAGTTCATTATTGCCATAGTCTTTTTTGTATTAATTGTTTCTATAAGATTTTTTTTTGTCATACTTACTTGCTGGGAGCGATTACCACGCCATTGTCGTATCGCTTTGATGCCATTGCTTCCAAATTTATTTGGTCGAACAAGAAACCCAATTTCACGGTTTGAGAATAGAACACTGAATGAATCCTTTTTTCCTCACGTGGCACTTTATGCTATTTTCCTGCCTACTGCGATTTGAATACAACTTATGAAATTCAAATTTGATATAATTTCAGCTATAATTTCCCTAATATAATTTTCGCTATAAAACGAAACTCACCTTTGTTATAACTGAATTAGAGGTGGGCGCTCCGCTCAGGAGCTGTTCCAAAGATTCGCTTCCTTACATTGAGCTGATGAGCCATGGATCTTTTTTAAAGAAGCCTAGCTCAGCAGCTCACTTTAAATTGATGAAATCATTGTCAAACACGCGCCTAGAGAAACTCCCTCGAGCGTACGCACAAACGAAAATACCACGCTCGCGGTACACAACACAAGCGAGCTTGTATGAGCATTCCAGTCCAGTACCGCGCACGTGCTGATCGTTTATTATTTGCACCTCAAGCACCATCAAGCCAAGCGACAGAACCATCTAGCCAAGCAACAGAAATCATTTCTGCTGCAGAGAGGAATAAGAAGCACACAAGCAAAAATAATCTAGCTTGCCGCCTATTTCTTAACCCATACCCACATACTCGGCGCTACGAACGGACACACTAAAGATACCTAGTAGTGCGGTAGCGAACGAACCGTACCAAGCAAAAGATCCGAAGATCCGAAAAACTCTCAGTTCCGCTATGTCGTCGTCCAGCTCTAAATTGCTGTGACATGGAAGCGACAGCTGCGCCACCAGCTCAGATCCGTGCGACACGGATCTCGATCCGGATCAGTCGCGACCGATTCTAGCGAGCGAACCGTGTGGTTCAAACAAAAGCGAACTGGGAGCTGTGTCTTGCACGGAGCGGATCTTTTGCTTGCGACGGGTTTTCCTGCCAGCATACTGCTACATGTGCACTCGGTTTGTTTGTAGCACCGTGTTCTGTATTTTTTTACTCTCTTTTTTTATTTCTCTCGCATTTCGGGAACCAATATAGGTGGGTGTACCAATTGTCGCCATACATAAGAAAAACTTTTTTTAAATAAGAAAAGGCATGTGGGTGGACTCTCTATATCAAGCGAAAGGTTTTACTTCCTGCTTCTTATAACAGCTGTGAAAACCACAATAAAATTTGTTATTATCCTTAAAACTGATTAATCCATAATATGAACGTATGCACCAGTTGTGGCACTATTCTTAATTTTGGTTGGTTAATTTGGCAAATCCCATTGTTTCTTATGGGACTGGCCAAATAGGGACCACTAGTGCGACAACTGGTGTAAAGGACGTCAAAAATTAAGGAAAATCAATTTTTACAATTATGCTTTGCTTGTTTTGGAGGAGATCAAAGGTTTTATCGTATCATATGAATATGCTTTATCGATATGAACTTGGTTGGCGGTTATTTGATTGGCCATTTGGCATATAAAGCACTAGTGCGACAACTGGTGCTATAGCCACAACTGGTACATCTAGCCTAGATGAATGGGCTCGCTTGTATGAAAATGTCAACTACGCACGCATGGTTAGAAGGGTTATAGAAGCGCGCGCAAACAAGGCATTGATTTACTGCACCCAGTATGAAGAGAAAACTTATGACACGTGATATGGTTCATATACATATCAGAGACTAGGGACTGAATTATTTAAATTAACGATTTGAGAAACGTTATCAATAAAATGCAACTTAGAATTATGAATAGAAAATAATGTTGAGTTAGTTTTTGTATAGAAATAAATGTTATGGTTCTCCTAGGCTTCAAAACTAGAGACGGTCAGAAAAAGCGTAATAAATGTTATTAGTTTAAAATTGTTCGGTTTTTCAATAGAAATTATTACCTCACTGTAGCTAAACATTTTAAAAATTTCAAAGAAAGGTAAATAGATGAATGATGAATGAATGAATAAATTAATGAATGACATAAATTTTTCAAATTTTTGAACAATAATTAAAATAATAATATTAATAATTATGTTTTATTATATGTAGCATTGAAGAACTGAAGAGCTGATCCAAGGAGCTGACTCTTTTCAATGAGCTGAACGGATCAGATCCGCTCACTGCAATGAGCTGTTTTGCCCATCTCTAGAATGGAAGGAAAATTGAAAAGGGTACTAGATCCAAAAAAGCTCGTTGCTATGAAAAACGACAACAAAACAAACGTCGTTTGCTGTTGTTGTTGTGTTTGTTATTGTCCAAAGATGGTCTAGTACAGCGGTTCTCAACCTTTTTCTTGAGAGGTACCCCTCCGAACTTTTGCCTTTACCTCAATATAGTACCCCCTATGTCGGCGCCGCACACTAATTTTGATCAGCTGTAAAGAAGCACATTTAATTCAAACATAATCACCGCCGGTTTCCACCTAGATCATATGAAACCGCGCGTTCAATTGTGATATAGACGCACACCACACAGGTGAGTGTGCATCAAATTTCAAAACAGTTGCAACCTGGGATTGCAACGACCGACTGCGGGCGAAATTCTTACCCGTAAGGCAAGTTCATCGAATCAGCCAGTATGTCAGTTGTGCTAGGATCAGCAGTTAACTCGAGTTCGATGTTGAACCCATTTAAGCGTGGTGTTCATATCGCGTCCGTTGTATGAACAAATAATTGAATTCCCGGTTATGATAGGGACATTTGATAGGTTCACCATTTGGTTCCCCTTGTATGAATAAAATTATGAAGAAAGACATGCGATTCAGTAATGGGAATCAAAGGGTGACCAATATGCTGAAAATACACATTTGTATTATAAAAGAAAAATCAATTTGTAAATATAGCCTAGTACTTATCAGTGATCGGTCGAGTCCTCATTCATCCGAAAAGGTTTTCTCCTGCGTGAGGAAGTTTCAGCGTCGTTTACATTCTACCTTGTGCTCTTTCTATTCATAAGTTACTGTGTTGTACTTGTACTGCAGGTGCTTAGGCTTTGGAATTAGAATTGGCTTGTACTGCTTGTACTGGCAAACTATTTGCAAGAGTTTTATTATCTTGAAGTCCCCGTAACGCGAGGGTTTCAAATATTAAAACTTCTGGTTTTATCTTCAATGGTCGGTACTGCAGAACGTTGAAGACGAAACTCGCAAATCCCAATCGACGTCGTAAGATCGCTAACGCTTCCGTCAGCGATACCCTATTTTGTTCGCTCTTCAACAGACAGAACTAACTGCTCTCCAGAAATGTCTGAAATGTTCGTAATTCCGTGGAAGTTTCCAATTTAATTTACGTTTAGACATCATTACAACTTTGATGGAATTTGGAGTCTTCCGAGCTTAATAGGCTTAAAAGGCTTCCGAGCCTCTAAAAAGGAGGCTCAAGATCATCTTGAAAAGAGGCCTTCAAGCCTATTGAAAGAATAATTTCTAACCTCTTGAGAGAATGTTTCCAAACCTTTCAAAAGGACGCTTCCAAACCTCTTGAAAGGAGGCCTTTCGAAATCCTTGAAAGGAGGCTTCTGAGAGGAGACTTCCGAGCCTCTTGGACGGAGCCTTTGAAAGGAGGCTTCCGAGTCTCTTGAAAGGAGGCTTCCGAGCCTCTTGAAAGGAGGCTTCCGAGCCTCTTGAAAGGAGGCTTCCGAGCCTCTTGAAAGGAGGCTTCCTGAGCCTCTTGAAAGGAGGCTTCTGGAGCCTCTTGAAAGGAGGCTTCTGAGCCTCTTGAAAGGAGGCTTCCTGAGCTCTTCTTGAAAAGAGGCTTCTGAGCCTCTTGAAAGGAGGCCTGAGCCTTCTTGAAAGGAGGCTTCTGAGCCTCTTGAAAGGAGGCTTCCTGAACCTCTTGAAAGGAAGCTTCCTGAGCTCTCTGAAAGGAGGCTTCCGAGCCTCTTGAAAGGAGGCTTCCGAGCCTCTTGAAATGAGGCTTCCGAGCCTCTTGAAAGGAGGCTTCCGAGCCTCTTGAAAGGAGGCTTCCGAGCCTTTCGAAAGGAGGCTTACGAGCTGCTTGGAAGGAAGCTTTCAAGTCTCTTGCAACAATGCTATTGAGCCTTTCAGAAAAATGCCTTCATGTGTCTCGAATGAAGTCTTTCGAACCTTTTGATTCTATATTACAGATCTAAAAAATATACTTAACATATTATTCAACATTTTGTCTCGAACAGGTGGATTACATTCTATGTTTTGCCTCTTTGTTTATTTTGTCTTACAGCCCTTCATTTAGTGTACTGGTTGAGGTAAGCAGGATTCAAAAGTCTTTGATCGATCGCCATTCATATTATGTACAATGCAAAGGTTTAGAA
Organism: Armigeres subalbatus; assembly: GCF_024139115.2. Taxonomy (NCBI): domain Eukaryota; kingdom Metazoa; phylum Arthropoda; class Insecta; order Diptera; family Culicidae; genus Armigeres; species Armigeres subalbatus. Next base: position 395,072,354 of record NC_085141.1, read on the forward strand.
TCAAAAATTATTGAAACTTTATCAACAAGTTTGTATTGAAATTGTTATACGTCCGCCATTACGCATCTTTTTCCGAGGTACCCCCTAGGGCCAGCGAAGGTACCCCCAGGGGTACATGTACCCCAGGTTGAGAACCGCTGGTCTAGTATGTAGCCCAAAAATTTAAACATATCGACATAAGGAGAGAGAATCCAGAACAAAATATGAACAGAACACATCGAGATAGAGAGATATCGAGATAGGGAGGTTATCGAGATGTAGAAAGCCCAAATGTATGTAGATTGTAGGGACTGAGGAAACCATCGACATAGGGAGAGATATCGAGATATAGAACATCGAGATGTAGAGAGTCGACTGTATATTATTTTTGTCTGATAGAAAGCCTCTCTTTCCCACGTCTTTTTTCAAAGATTTCAATAGGAAGGAATCACCTATGAAAAAAATGCTAGATTAAAAGTTATTTGGCACAGCTACAATTAGTGGAAAACGTAAAAAAAAAGTTTTTGATTATTAATCAATCCAGCTTTTTATTTTAGCCACAGATCAACTATGACAATTAATTTTGACACGTGCTGTGTACAGATTTTATAGCGGAATCCTAGTTGCCTTGGAAGCCTGACGAATGTTTTTCATGTTAAACAATTTGTTGTTTTGGTTTGAAATCGAATTCAAATAACTCTATATATTAATACTTCATATTTCTAATATATTTTTAATATTTTAGATAGTTGACACCAACGTTGACACTGGATACCTACGCTTTACTAAAAAAAATATTTATTAAGAAAATTATTTTGAGCTTTTTAGTGGAATCCCAACAAACATTCACTAGTTTAACTAACATCAGTGTGATGATTCAATTCAGCACTGTGTTGAATAATGTCTGTATTATTTCTTATTGCAACTTCTGTTCAGGCGTTGTTCACACAATTTTGGAGAAACTATACAGCTACACCATCTTATTTTGGAAAACAACTTTATTACCTTATTTGTTAACTCTTTAATAAGCATTTTACTTATCCTTAATTCAGCTTCATGTAAATATTTCGAAAATAATAACGTATTAAGCGTAACATCATCAAGATCTTTATTGAACGTATGTTGATGAAATTTGCTATTTTCATATAGTCATTTTAAAATTTTCCTAAATCGGGTCTCGAACTGCTGGCATTTGATCATCCGCGCCAGCCTTGATTTGTAAGTTATGGCCTTCTCGACGCAAACATAAATAATCGTATGGCTGAATATGAATCATGATTGGACTCTTATTCAACAAGTCAATCTGTCAAACTACAGTTTGTTAATAACTGTAGAAGATTTTTATTTCTTTTATATTAAAACGATAAGTTTATGAAAATTTAATGGATTTATTTTCGACCTTGCTCGGAATCTCTGAATAACCGGTTGCGATATGATTGTGCCATCAATACCACACATGCAGCAATTAAATAACTACACATATCGAAATTTATTTACATATAGCAAAACAACTAGTACATATGGAATCTGTAACAAATATGCAATATGGTCGATTTTATATGAATTTGTTTGTGTTCGTTTCCGCACAACTTTAAAACAACTGCATAAATTTTCTTCATTCCTCCAGCAATTTTGTTGGTTATAATCTCCAAAACCTTTATAGATCAGGAAATAATTATGTATCACAAAATAATTGTGAATTGCCCCACGAATATAAAAAGCCTGAATGTTCTTGAAAATAAATCACTATTTTCCTGTCCAAATATCATCAATTCCAGCCATCGCGATTTTCTTTCAAAAGGAAAAAGCATAACCTATTACCTATAATGTTTTCTTCCATCTGTGCGATAGATCCGACAAAGGTGAAATCCAATGGTTAAGAAGGACAAATGTTAAGAAGACGGTCTAATGCTTGCTTTTTGATCTACGACTCAAACGCGATTCAACCACCCTTTTAGAGCGTCACATCATAGTCGAACAGAGAATTTAGAAAATCATTAGTTCAGCACATTGATAAACTTCTCCAAAGTGCTGAAATGTGATAAAACTAAAACGTTAGTTCGACTTCAAATAAAGGTGGTAAATAAATAAATAGGCTGTCGAATATTAGTTGAATCAAATGCTGAAATGAAACCTGTCTAGCGATTTATTCAAGATCCATTTTATTCAACTATGAAGATCACAAATAAAACAATAATTCAACTTAGATGCTTATTTGTAGCTTGTCGTTGATTGTTGGATACCTCATTAAATATAAGACGATTCACTCATTTCATTGTTTATTGACAGATACCAGCTGATTCAGTAAGTCGTCTTCAGTGTCTCGTACTTGACTCGATTGTGTCGACTAAGTCGAGTCAAGTACGAGACACTGAAGACGGCCTTACTGTTGAGGTCGAAATACGTATCTGTCAAGGTACAATTAAGTGGTGGAATTAAATGGGATTGTACAAACTCGTCTTATGACAAGTAAAAATACTTTTCAGTTTTACATACAGTTTTAAGCCAACCACTGGATCCACCGAAGATGCACTATTGGTTGGTTATTTCTCCAATTTTGAACTGTTCCCCTTAAACCATGCTGTAGCATATCGGTGATCACGCATGAAAGGACAGATGCTTCAAATTACGGAAAAGATGTTACTAAACTAGATACAATATTTTTTTCTGTTTTCCATAGCCGTCATCCGTAATACTTACTATGCAGTGATGTCATGCGGAAATACGACAATGTTTGATTTCGTGAGAGAGCGTCTTTAAATCCTCAATCAGATGAGGAATTCGAAGATCACCACAATTGTTTAGGGCTTGATGAGGTCGATAGTAGATGTTTGCAAGAATTTACTTATTAGATGGAGAAAATCAAACTCGCGCACATAAAAGGTATTTTCGATGCTGTGTCGCTGCTTTCAAACATCGTCTAAGTTGAATCACCATAATCGAACCTTCTGTCCGCTTGATGCGGAATAATTATTTGTAGGGATTCTTGAACAAAAACGCAACAAGTGATCGTTTATTAGATCCTGACTGCTTCAAAGTCTCCTCCAAAATTTTTTTCCTGCATCAACGATAGACTAATGGGTGTAATGAGAAGTTGTATCAGTGCGAAGGACATGTGTTTATTGCCAGGTTCATATGGTGCACTAGTACTTGTGTTACTACAAAAAGAGCTTTTGTCTAGAAGTTTCATAAAAAAAAGGCTAAAATGAAACTGTTTTGATTCTTCTAAAACAAAGATCCTGGGAAGAAGAAGGGGAAGAAGTATTTTAATTTTCCTCATAGGAATGAGATTTATTAACACACAGCCAGATCTTCGTTTTCGACGCAAAAACATCATATCCTTTTTGCATAAAAATTGAATTCCAGAAGTAAAAACATGACTTGCGATAACGATGTTCTCCAAAATCCTCCATGGAGTGATTTTTATGTGCCTGTCTTAAAATTATGAATATCCTCTCAGCCTAGACTCCAGCTGAATATTTTGGCGGCGTTATTGCATGGAATTATTATTTGGACATTTGATTTTTTACATCTGAAACAATAGAATAAATGGAAATGTTTTGCCCAATAAATTATAAACGTTTTACGACATAGTGAATACCATACGACTCAAAATATCAGCTCAAAATAAACAAGGTGAAAATTTTCGCCTTATAAACAATTTGGTATGTATTCTAGGAAACATGAATTGTGCCATAATCGTTGTAAAATCGTCGTAAAAAGCTGGATAGTTACTTGATTGTTTTCAATAGTTTCACTATGTTTACACAAAATTGATTATATTTGTAGCCTAATGAAACCATAAAGTTGTGTCAAATACTGCTATTTGTTATTGAAATAATTCGATGAACGTTGGAAGGTGCAAAATTTGATGGAGCTCTACAGTTACCATGGGAAAGAAAGGGTTAAAGAAAGGATAGGTAGAAAGCAGGTGCCAGATAGATTTTACTACTTTTTGGAATAATAATCCAATAATATAAAACGCACAATTATACGATTAAACTATTTGATCCTCAAAATTTCACAGTTACACAATCTACAGATAAACTGAACAGAATAACAAAAAGAGTTAAAATTCTCTCTCTCACCGGCATTTCATTGTAGGTCTGTTGCATAAACAAAAACTGGAATATATGGGCTGGATTCAGCAAGAGCACTATATCACTGCACAAATACACATAATATGTAAACACATTTTACAATTATCAATTGTAAAAAAAAAAACAAATATGAGCGGAATGAATCACACATTAAAACATGAAAATTTAGCAGCAGCCGTCCGCGCGCAATGGTTGCTGTGTCCGAGTGTTTGGATTCGGTCGGATAAAGGGTTGTTGCGAGATGCGTTTGTCAGAAACCAATTTGCTCGAATATTGATTCCTTTGTAATGAGTACTTCTATAAAAATACTAGCCAGAATAATAAAAATGTAAAAATATTTCTGTTAATAGATATTATAAGAATCCCTCAAATAAAAAAAGATTCTTTTTTGAAGTTTTGTACTTCTCTACCATTCTTTCAACCGCGCCTGTATGAACATAAATTGGTCCTCAATATTTTGAATAACACAAATTTTCTCATATTTCTATCGCAGACTACGCGGTGGCCATCTTCTTCGAGGCGCTCAAGTCGGGCAAGTACAACTGCTACCTGAAACCGGACACACGATTGCCCATGATGTACATCGAGGATTGTCTCCGGTCGTTACACGAATTTATGATCGCTCCCGAAGAGAAACTGAAAACCCGTGTGTACAACGTAACGGCCATGTCCTTCACGCCGGAGGAACTGGTGAACGAGCTGGCAAACTATATTCCGGAGCTGCACGTAAGCTACCATCCCGACAGTCGTCAGGCTATTGCTGACTCGTGGCCACAGGTGTTCGACGATTCCGAGGCTCGCCAGGACTGGGGATGGCAGCCTAAGTACGACCTCAAAAAGCTGGTGGAATTGATGATTAAGGACGTCCAAGAGAACTATATTAACAAGGGGCTGAGTAATGTGTGATAGGATGAGAAGATTGCACGGTTTTCATCGCATCATTCGATTTTTGTATTGTATTGCATGCCATCTCGAATAAAGGTACATTGAAAGTTGCATTCAAGTTTTGCTAACAAGCAGTTTAATTTTTCGTCCGCATGGTCCGTTCATTTGGTATCCGACTTGGTTGGGCTTGGACTGAACTTCAACAGCCACTGTTCGCATTTTTTCCTCGAGGCTTCGATTTCGTCCCACGGCACTTCGTCACGAGTGAGCCACTCGAAGCGTCTATCATCGTACAAGTTGTAATAGTTGTGCGACATAGGGAAGCCGTTGTCCACGGAAACGGCATCCAGCATGCGCCATATGCCGGACAAACTATCGGTGTCTGGGATGCCGAATGATTCTGTGGAAGTGGTTCGTCGCACCCTGCGGTCTTTTTTCTTTTGAGCATCCTGTAGAAGAAAAATCGTCAAAATATTCACTGATTAGATATCAGTGTCTTTTTTATTTGGTAAAAATCTTGTTAAATGAGTAAAAGTGGAAAATCTATTCAAGATATACAGTCTCAGAGAAATAGAGAATAAATCTTCATGGAATCCCAATAGAAAATCGCGAGAAGCAGCGTAAGGTAAGTAGCATAAGATAGGCAAGCAAAAAAGCATCACTTACTCTTTTCTTCTTCTCCTCCAAGTGATAGTTAAGTTCAGACTTTTTCAATAAGTCGTCTATCATTTCTTTGAACTGCGGACTCAATTCTCCAGGGTCTTCCAACAATAATGCATGTTCCGGTTCCGATTCTCTTTCTCCTTCATCCACCAGAAACTCCGGTTCCTCTTCCTCCCTCCCTTCCAGCCGAGCAAGCATCATTTCGTCGTATGCCCGCCTAAATTCTGGAGTGAATTGATTTAGCAACATTTCGTCTCTATCATCACCGTCTGATTTCTGTAAAATTATTAGTCATGTCATGTGATTGCTTTAGTTGGAATCTTTTATCAACGCAAGACACCTTTTTCCTCTGATCTAGCAATATGTACGATTCATCCAAATCGGAAAATGGTTCCGATAGAGTGCTATATTCTGATGCTGCATCATCTTGGTTCCCTGGTCGAGGCATCTCCGCTTCCGAGAGTGGTCGCAGTATGTCCATAATGCTTTCTGAAAATTTCTTTCTAATCGCTGGATCTTCACTAGTATTTTGAAAGCTATCCATTTTTTTACACCTGACTCGCTTCCGATGAAACCGAACACTGAAACTTGGTTGTGTTCAAGTTCTCGAACTGACCCGATGTGTCTGTTGTTGGATCAATATATTGGGTTGCCCCATATTGTGCGATCCGTTTCCAAGCATATTTGAACGATTGAAACACGTGGCGTAAACTTGACATTGGGGTCCCGATTTGGAAAGAAACTAGTTTTTCGTTGCCGTCGATGTGGATTAGTTTTTTTTCTTCTACAGATTTACCCTACTTAGAATCTTGTTACATTAAATTTGGAAAGTAGAACGTAAAGTCATCAATCTGCTGATGTGGATGTGGTGCCTATTTAGCAAAATCATGTTTTAAATCGAAGAATTTCCTGAGAGCTGAGCTCCATTGTCGGAAAAGCAAACAAGAAAAGACGAGTATGACAATGATATGGCCAATATTGTGTCTACAATCTTCTTCTTCTTATTGGTATTACATCCCCACACTGGGACAGAGCCGCCTCGCAGCTTAGTGTTCATTAACCGCTTCCACAGTTATTAACTGCGAGGTTTCTAAGCCAGGTTACCATTTTTGCATTCGTTTATCATGAGGCTAACACGATGATACTTTTATGCCCAGGGAAGTCGAGACAATTTCCAATCCGAAAATTGCCTAGACCGACACCGGGAATCGAACCCAGCCACCCTCAGCATGGTCTTGCTTTGTAGCCGCGCGTCTTACCGCACGGCTAAGGAGGCCCCGTCTACAATATGTTTGCTATATTTTTAATTTTTAAATTAATACAAATTATTAGGTTTTAGGACATTCAGGCACAAGAATATGTTGATAATTTTAAATTATTGCTAACGTTAAAAAAAAACATTTTCAATCATTCACATCAATCGTTCATATCAATAGATTTCTAATATGAATCCTAATCAGTCTGGTTCGTTTGGAATATTTAAATATGTTGTTAGATTTTTTTTTTCATGAATTTAACTTTTTGCATTTGATATTTAAATTTAAAATTTTCATTTTGAGAATCTAACATTTGCTGGAGCACGTTTTCGAGGTATTAGATGTAACCAGTGCAAAACAACAACAAACCGGCTGGCTCTCCGATACTAAAATCCAAGATGGCTGAATCGTGAATTTGGTAGATTGGAACACCTAGTGGTGTATTCATCTTGGTTACATCTATTATTATTATTATAGAGTTTTGGCACTTCCTCAGCAAGCGTGCTGGGAATTTTCACCTACCCCGGGCTATCTGAATGCCAAAGGGGATTAGGCTCTGTGGATCTCATTCGCCGGTTGACTTAAAATCCTATAATAAACGTTTGCACCGGATGTATTAGTTATGGTGGTTCAGGATTCTTCTTACGATGCTGCAAGTTCCAAGAACCACTGTCTTTTGGATGCTATGGAGGTTATGAGATAGTTCCAGCTCTCCTAAAGGATCTCAGAAGAGATTTCGGGACGATTCCGGTTGCTGAGATAACAACCGGAATTATACGCACGTCCTCCAGGTGCCACATCTGCTTCAACTCCTCCGCCAAATCGTGGTACTTCGTTATCTTGTTGGAGAATGTTGTTTAGACATTATGGTCTAGCGGTACAGCAATGTCGATGAGGGTTACCCCCTTCATCCTTTTGTCGTAGATCACAATATCGGGCTGATTGGCACGAATGAGGACATCCGTTATGATCTCGCGATCCCAGTACAGCTTCACGAAACTATTTTCCAGAACCGGAACAGGCACATATTTGTAGTAGGCAACAAACTGGTTAACCAAGTTGTGCTTTTAAAGCAAGCTGTTGGTGCACAATCTTGGCTACTTCGTAATGACGACCGAGATAGGCTGAATCAGCTAAGGCTGAACACCTGGGCACGATATGTTCGATCGTCTCTCCTACTGAATTGCACTTCCTGCAGCGGTCCTCCACGTTTGCGTGCAATATATAGTGCCGATAGTTCTTCGTCGCAATTACACGGTCCTGGATGGCTACCATGAATCCTTCTGTTTCCGAGAAGAGTTCACCCCGCACCAGCCACTTCGACGTCGCTTTGTCGATATATTCCAGCTCCAGTTGATGGGGGTGCGTCCCATGCAACTCCTTCTGCTTCCACGAAACGATCATCTCGTCGACAGATTTGATGTCGCAATTCAGCTGATAGTCCTCCTGCGCCAGATGCAGGGCACTGAATCCGTGGTCAGCTTCACACACAGCGCGATAGATTTCGTGGTGGTTCTGGCTTTCCACGAAGTATCTTCGTAACTGCTGGATCTGGGAAACACACAGTGTTTGTATATCGGTGACGCCTCTTCCTCCTACTGTACGTGGCAGGGTGACTCTCTCAACGATTCTGATGGCGCATGCGATGCTTAGTGAACGCCACTCGTACTGCTCGTTCTAACGCCTCCAAGTCAGTCTTGGTCCACTTCACCACCCCGAAACTGTATGTCAACAAGGGCACAGCAAACGTGTTTATCGCCTTCACCTTGTTGCCGGCCGACAAGAGGCTCTTCAAAATACCGTTGACACGATGCAAGAACTTTTCCTGCAGCTCTTCTTGATCGTCGTATGGCGAATACCTTTCAGTTGCAGGAAACCCAGGAACTTGTACGTTTCGCCTTCAACCATGTTTCGAATCTCCTCCTGTTCGTTGACGCGGAAACTGTCGGCATCCACCAGGTGACCTGGTGTAGATGTTTGATCGACATTTATCGATACCAAACTCCATCCGATGTCGTTGCTGAATACCGTTACAAGCCGCAGAAATTGGTGCAGCTTCTCCACAGATTCCGCAAACAGCTTCAAGTTGTCCATAAAGAAGGTGTGGGTAATGTTTGTACTCCTTTCCCCACTCTTCAAATGATATCCATAGTTGTATTGGTTGAGTGCTCTGCTAAGAGGTTTCATGGCAAGGCAAAACCATAGAGGACCAAAGGAATCGTCTTGGAATATGCCTCTCCTTATGCTGAGAGTCCTGGATCGTAACACCTTTTCTCCATCGGTAATGTGTAAGGATGTGCTCCACATCCCCATAGCGTGCTGCATTAGCCTGACGACGTTACCGTCTATCTTATACAACTGCAGTGCCTTAAGGAGGCACGAGTGAGGTACTGAGTCGTATGCCTTTTTATAGTCGATATACGCCATGCTCAGGTTTCTTTGCTTGTGGGTGGCTTGCACAACAACGACTGCATCAATGGTGACCTGATCATTGCAGCCTCGTGTGTTGCTTCGACAACCTTACTAATCCTCGGTCATCAGGTTGTTGACGTCGCAATGGTTCTGCACCCTCCTCGCTATTACTACAGATAACAGATATTGAGGCAGGCATCCGATACGTGTGTAAACATCCACAACCGTTAATTCAAATATATTTTAAATTGGGACCGCGTTTGGCAATCGATTAGAGATGGCGCAAGGATAATTGTTGTTGAAAACGCAGCCAGAATGCGGCTGTCAAATGCTTTGGCTGCGTTCGACGGTTGTTAATCAGTTGCGTCCGTATGTACTGCCGCAATCAGTTCAGTAGATGGCAGTAGTGCGCCAACGTATATCAATTCAAAAGTTTACACAGGATTTTCAATAAAATTTGTTCTAGCTTCAATATCTGTTATCTGTGCTATTACTGATGACAGCAATTTGTACAGACTCGAAAGGCACGTTATTGGTCTGTACTTGGCAGGGTTCAAAGTGTTCCGATCCTTTGGCAGAAGATAAGTGACACCCCTAGTGATGAATTCCGGTAGCTGCCCGGGGTTATCTAGTACCGTGTTGAAGCATTCCGCCATCCGCCCGTGGACCGTTGAGAGTTTTTATACCAGAAATTATGCACAAAATCGGGTCCTGGTGCAGCCCAATTCCTGGTATACTGGTAGCCTCAACGTATGTCTTGGGCGGTCACGTTGATAGCGGTCATGTCTCCAATTCCACCACAATATTGTTTTCTTCTGCCATCCACACCCCATCGCCGTTGTGTATGACGGGGTTCTCCCATACATTGGACCAAAACTGCGTGACTTCTCCAACTTCCGAAGGCCCTCGCCAAAGTCGGCTTTGTCGTTTCGATGTGGTTGTAGAACCCCTTTCGTTGATGTTGAACATCTGATTTTGTCCTTCCTCTTCGAACATTCTCCATAACGTCGCAGTCGTTTAGCAAGAGCACTCAACCGTTGTACATGGGTGTCGAGGATCTCAGTTATGTTCGCCTCGGGGAGATCACGGAGTTCTGTGGGTTTCACAATTTCAGCAACATTCCGAACTAGCCTGGTTGATCGATTCCCCTGCTTGTACTGTGTTAAGTGTGGCGATGCGGGTCTCCAGACGTGGCATTCACGCGGGTTTTCGTGCTTTGGGGTGTGCGCGTCCATCACTCTCAGCTTTTGGGCGCGTTCGCAATCCCAACGTTCTTACAACAGCCACTGCAGCCGAATTAACGATAAATTGCAGCTCCTCAAGGATCTCCACGGTTTCCAAGTACTGTGGCAAAATATCCTGGTTAAGGATGATTACTGTACTCGTCAACCGATAGGAGTACTGCAATTCTGGTATCCGGTGTTGTGACATGGGGTCTGTCCCACGGAACTGTGTAACTGCTGTGTCCATATGATTAGCTAGTTCGTCCTTCAATTGCTGTCGTTGCAATTCCACTGTTGGTCCTGGAGCGGCGGGTGCAATCGAATCGCGACGGTTACTTGCGATTGATGCATCCAACCCAACAGAACTCCTTCTCGACGTATCGCTCGATCTTGCCTCCTCCTCCTCTCCTAATTCCTCTGCACTTCCCACTTGATGTACTTTACGTCTTCTGGAGTCAGCATATTATGTGACATAATAGCTCTTTTGGCGTGTGTACAACTTGTTCTGGTCAAGCTGGGGTGGGTTATTATTCTAATTATTATTTTTATTATTATTTATTCAGACTAAGGCCGAAGTGGCCTGTGCGGTATATAAGAGTCTTCTCAATTCGGCTCGGTCCATGACTACACGTCGCCAACCACGCAGTCTACGAAGGGTCCGCAAGTAATCTTCCACCTGATCGATCCACCTTTCCCGCTGCGCACCTCGCCTACTTGTGCCCGTCGGATCGTTGTCGAGAACCATTTTCACCGGGTTACTATCCGACATTCTGGCTACGTGCCCGGCCCACCGCAGTCGTCCGATTTTCGCGGTGTGAACGCCTCCACGTACCGTCCGCCATCTGCACCCCACCATAGATGGTACGCAGCACTTTCCTTTCGAAAACTCCAAGTGCGCGTTGGTCCTTCACGAGTGATGAAATGGCCAAATTTTGCGTTACGTGATTAGTGAACTTTCTTTAAGAAAAATTCCTTTGTTTACGCTACGCGTAACCTGATATATGTTCACCTCCATAGTTTTTTGGTTCAGAAAAAAACAGAATGTTTTTTCGTATAAAAGTTTACATTTCTAGGGCCCCCTCCCTCTTTCAGAGTAACGTAATCTTTAAATATTACATTATATACTTTCAGTAAACATCAATTAAATGTTATTAGATCTTATTTGTGTTAATATATACTGGAGACACATAATTGGAAAAGCGCGTACTCTTACCCCACCTAATGTGCACTCTTACCCCACCGGTGGTAAGTTTTTCAGATGTCTTGCAATAAGGGTTCTGCTTAAACGAATTTAATTAATTCCATTATTTTTTCCACTGGGTAACATAAAGGAAGAGTATACGAATCGTTGACATTGATTTGATATGCAGAAGCTTGTTTCATAAGGTCCCCATATTCGATTGAAAACTAAGTGCGTACTCTTGCCCCACTCTACTCTACTCTTCTTTAGAAGACTATCTCATATTATAACACGTTTGCATATAGTGAATTCAGTGACGCAATGAAAAGAATAAGTTTTGACTCATGGCAAATATGTTTGAGCTAAACTTAGACTTATTATTATGTTTGAGAAGAATATGGAAGAATATGGCGCTGAGTTGGCACGGCAAATGCTGGGTAAAGCGTACCATTGGTACTTCGCGTACCTGAAAGCCTTTTACTCAGCAACTCCTATCCCTATCCCCGTGGCGCTGCCCGGGATACGAGCAACCTTAGAGAAGATCGGGTAACCAACCCCGGTAGGAACTATGGTCGTATGCTGATAGGGAAGGGGGGTTTTGTTCTTCCGGAGGTGCAAATCTTATTGAGCGTCTGTTTTCCATGTCAGGTCGGCTCACAACAGCGTCTCTCCTCCATGTTAGGGCGGCTGATCATCGTCCAAGCGCCAGCGAGGGACTCTCATGAAACTGTGCACCATGGTTCACCGGAAATAAGGAGGAATGGTCCTCCGGAAAATTAGGGGTTTGGGTGTCAGGCCCTGCAAGCCAGCAAAAAAACTCACGCAACGAACAATCAACAAGAGAGTACGGACCGGAACCATCGGCGAAGACCACTGCGACAAAAAGGGACTAGCGATTGAAACTCGGTTCGTGGAACTGCAAATCTCTCAACTTTATCGGGAGCACACGCATACTCGCCGATGTGCTCAAGGACCGTGGATTCGGCATCGTAGCGCTGCTGGAGGTTTGCTGAAGGGATCAATGGTGCGAACGTTTAGAGGTAATCATACCATCTACCAGAGCTGCGGCAACGCACACGAGCTGGGAACAGCTTTCATAGTGATGGGCGATATGCAAAGGCGCGTGATCGGATGGTGGCCGATCAATAAGAATATGTGCAAGTTGAGGATCAAAGGCCGGTTCTACAACTTCAGTATAATCAACGTCCATAGCCCACACTCCAGAAGACTTGATGATGATAAGAACGCAGTCTACGCGCAGCTGGAACGTGAGTACGACAGCTGCCCAAGCCACGACGCCAAAATCATCATAGGAGATTTGAACGCTCAGGTTGGCCAAGAGGAGGAGTTTAAACCGACTATTGGAAAGTTCAGCGCTCACCGGCTGACGAACGAAAGCGGCCTACGACTAATTGATTTCGCCGCCTCGGTATCGGTACACCTGGAGATCACCACTGCAGACAGAATCACAAATGGACCACGTTCTGATTGATGGACGGCACTTCTCCGACATTATCGACGTCAGGACATATCGTGGCGCTAACATCGACTCTGACCACTATCTGGTGATGGTTAAACTGCGCCCAAAACTATCCGTCATCAACAATGTTCGGTACCGACGACCGCCGCGGTACGACCTAGAGCGACCTGACGTCACCACTGCATACGGGCAGCATCTCGAGGCAGCGTTGTCGGAAGAGGGTGAGCCTGATGGGGCCCCTCTTGAGGACTGCTGGAATACAGTCAAAGCAGCCATTAACGACGCAGCGGAGAACAAAGTCGGTATGTGGGACAAAGTCGACGGAACGATAGGTTCGACGAAGAGTGCAGTCAGATTCTGGAGGAGAAGGACGCAGAGCGGGCGGTCGCGCTGCAGCATGGTACCTGGTACACGTGGAACGTTATAGACGGAGCGGAGACAGCATACCCGCCTTTTTCCGGAGAAGAAATGCCGCCTGGAAGAAGCGGAGGCGAGGAGATGGAACAGCTGTGCTGTTCTCAAGATACACGCAAGTTCTATCAGAAGCTCAACGCATCCCGCAAAGGCTTCTGTGCCGCGAGCCGAAATGTGCCAGGGTAAGGATGGGAGCATCTTGACGGTCGAACGTGGTGATCGAAAGGTGGAAGCAGCACCACGAGGAACATCTTAATGGCGCTGAGAGTACAGGCACTGAAAGTCAAAGCAGCGGAGGAGATGACTACGTCAGTTTACCGGACGATGGAAGCCAACCAGCCCCCACCTTGAGGGAAGTTAAGGATGCCATTCAACAGCTAAAGACCAATAAAGCAGCTGGTAAGGATGGTATCGGAGCTGAGCTCATCAAGATGGCCCCGGAAAAGCTGACCACTTGCCTCACAAACTGATAGTCAGAATCTGGGAAACCGAATAGCTACCGGAGGAGTGGAAGGAAGGGGTTATATGCCCCATCTACAAGAAAGGCGACAAACTGGAGTGTGAGAACTTTCGAGCGATCACCATCCTTAATGCCGCCTACAAAGTGATATCCCAGATCATCTTCCGTCGTCTGTCACCATTAGTGAACGAGTTCGTGGGGAGTTATCAAGCCGGCTTCGTTGACGGCCGCCTGACAACGGACCAGATCTTTACTGTCCGGCTAATCCTTCCAAAATGCCGTGAATACCAGGTCCCAACGCACCCTCTGCTCGTTGATTGCAAGGCGGCATACGACAGTATTGACCGCGTAGAGCTATGGAAAATTATGGACGAGAACAGCTTCCCTGGGAAGCTTACCAGACTGATCAAAGCAACGGTGGATGGTGTGCAAAACTGTGTGAAGATCTCAAGAACACTCCAGTTCGTTCGAATCGCGCCGGGGACTAAGACAAGGTGATGGACTTTCGTGCCTGTTGTTCAACATTGTGCTAGAAGGTGTCATGCGGAGAGCCGGGTGTAACAGCTGGGGTACGATTTTCAACAAATCCAGTCAATTTATTTGCTTGCGGATGACATGGACATTGTCGGCCGAACATTTGCAAAGGTGACAGAACTGTACACCCGCCTGAAACGTGAAGCAAACAAAAGTTGGACTGGTGGTGAATGCGTCAAAGACAAAGTACATGCTTGTGGGTGGAACAGAGCGCGACAGGGCTCGCCTGGGAAGCAGTGCTACGATAGACGGGGATACCTTCGAGGTGGTCGAGGAATTTGTCTACCTCGGATCCTTGCTAACGGCTGACAACAACGTTAGTCGTGAAATACGAAGGCGCATCATCTGTGGAAGTCGGGCCTACTACGGCTCCAGAAGAAACTGCGGTCGAAAAAGATTCGCCACTGCACCAAATGTGTCATGTACAAGACGCTTATAAGACCGGTTGTCTTCTACGGACATGAAACATGGACAATGCTCGAGGAGGACTTGCAAGCACTCGAGTATTCGAGAGACGGGTGCTTAGGGACCATCTTTGGCGGTGTGCAAGAAGACGGTGTGTGGCGGCGAAGAATGAACCATGAGCTCGCCCACTTCTACGGCGAACCCAGTATCCAGAAGGTAGCCAAAGCCGGAAGGGTACGATGGACAGGACATGTTGCAAGAATGCCGGACAGCAACCCTGCAAAGATGGTGTTCGCTTCCGATCCGGCAGGTACGAGACGGCGTAGGAGTGCAGCGAGCGAGATGGGCAGACCGTGTATTGTGGCGTCAAATTGTTGATTCAGTGTTATCTGTTTAGATGTTAACTAAATAAATGAATGAATGGCGCTGAGTTGTGAGTGCAGAGTATGGAAGATTAACTAATTATCCAGTAAATTACGTTTAAATTATTACATGACAAATGTACCATAGGTCTCAGTTTTTTGGGATTGGGCAATACACGAAAACATAATTAATCGAACAGCAGTAATGGAATCCGACTTGGTATAATCAACTAATCTCCTATGCTCACACCATTTGATTCACATGAAGTTTGAAAAGCTATTTCTTACATTGAATGTCATTTATGTGGAAACTCAATTCAATTAATGTTTTATTCCAGATTATAATCATTTTATTTGACTATATGGTAGAAAACTCGTCATTGATACTAAGAAGACATATTTAAAAAGAAAGATTTATTTTTTTTAAATCTCGCCGACAATTTAAAGTGCTAGTGTGTTATAGTTGTGCACCCAATATTAGAGTCAAATTATAAATATATAAAAAAATAGAACAAAATAGAAACAATACTTCGGTATCTTCGGTATCACGTAGGTATATAATGAAAATCAACGTTTCGAATTTCAAAAACGGGTAGTGGTCAAAAGTTTCATCTTCTCGAAAAAAGTCCCTATGCAAAATTTCGCGTCGCGTTTACTTTGGCTTGCCCCTAACGTGCACTTGAAGTTTTCGGAAGGAAAGTGCTGCGTACCATCTATGATGGTGGGGTGCAGATGGCAGACGGTACGTGAAGAAGGCGAATGAACCACGAGTTCATATCGCAAAAATCGGACTTCTGCGGTAGGCCGGGCACGTAGCAAGAATGTCGGACAGTAATCCGGTGAAAATGGTTCCCGACAACGGTCCGACGGGAACAAGTAGGCGAGGTGCGCAGCGAGCAAGATGGATCGATCAGGTGGAAGACGGTTTACGGAACCTCCGCAGATTGCGTGGTTGTCGTCGTGCAGCAATGGGCCGAGCTGAATAAATAAAATTTTATTTTCGCTGTCAAACATTTATCGATATGACATTTGAAGACATTTCTTCAGTATGAATTTTGCCAGAATGCCGTTTTGTGGAATGGTTCATTTGGCATATTCTCAATTGTAGTGTAGAATAGCAGCAGTTTGGAAAACCATAATTGCTTCAAACAAACCTTTTATTATATCTGGCAAGCGAGCTTCTTTATTGAACAGATTATTTCTTCCTTGCCCCTTATACCGGGACTCGACTTTAGTACGAGACACTGAATACAACCTTATTGTCAATTGTTATGGAATTAAATGGGATGGTACGAACTCGTCTTATGACATATGAATACATTCCACTAAAAGCTCGAAATATTTTTTTTAGTAAAAACTTTTGGCCATAACTCCTGATTCCATAGTCCAATCCGGCCCGTCGAATGCAACTTGTATATCGGTTAATAGTAAGTGTCTGGAAAGTTGGCGAGACTTTTTGCGCACACACATACATAGGTACACATACATATACGAGCTGTGTCGATTTGATATAAAACACTATGGGTCTTAGTATACTTAGTACATACGAAAAAGGCAAAACAATATATTTACAGACAACATGGCAACTCGTCGAGCTGAGTTGAATAATTATGACCTTCGACATAAAAAATGTAAATTTTACGGCCTTTCTGTACGCCTAGTACGAGAATCACGAAACCTAAAACTACGATTTTCGCACCTTAGGCTTCATTTGCTTCGTGAGATTCAAAGTAGCTAAAACTCTTTAAAAATATCGTACTACGTGACTCGTCTTGCTCGAGTTAAATCAAGCTAAGCAGTAAAGGAGAATCACAAGCCACATCTAGTGAAAAGTGCATTACAGATGATATACTTTCTATTAACCAAACAAAAATTTCTTATCAGTTCTTAGAACCGTATGTTTATGTGGAAAGAATTCGCGACCACCGGGGTTCGTGTCCGTCATCTTATCTCCACAGTCGCGTTTGTGGTTAGGGACGTTGTATATATGATAAAACCTATCGTGTTTTCGTGCTTATCAGTTTACGAAAGCTTCGATTTTATTCCGCACCACTGCCTTGAAGAGGCAACATTTGATGACGGATACGATAAACCAGCTGCGGCAATGGGAAAATTTAGTCTTAATCTGGCGAAGGTGCATATTGGATCAGCAAGTAATCTGCAACACTCAGGATCATGGATGTAGGGGATGAGATGGATGTTGTCGGTTTCGGGAGCAAGTAAGTCGAATTAAGTTCCTTTATTCCGCATCGTAGTGAAAATTTTCTCTTTTTAGATCCAATGAATCATCCAGGAAACAAGAGCGTGGTGTTTCTAGGCCCGCTCTCGAAGAGTACTATGACACGTCAAATAAGCATCGTGGTGTTGCATTGGTTTTCTGCCATATGAACTTCTCGACCATGGCTAAGCGAAATGGTACCGATAAGGACCGTGATGACATCTGCAATGCCCTGTATGGCTTGGATTTTGATGTACGCGTATTCGACGATCTTAGCCGCAAAGAAGTTCTGGAGCAATTGAAAGAAGTTTCTAAACTAGATCACTCGGACAATGACTGCCTGCTAGTAGTTGTCATGTCACACGGCGAACAAGGAGTGCTCTATGCCAGGGATAACAAATACAATGTGGATTCGTTGTGGAAGAACTTTGTGGGAAATTCGTGTCCATCTTTGATTGGCAAACCAAAAATGTTTTTCATCCAAGCTTGTCGCGGAGAGCAGTTCGACGAAGGTGTAACTTTTGCATCGTCAAATGCGCCCAAAGACATGGTAGACTCCCGTCATGAACCGGTATTGTATTTGGTTCCGGCCATGGCTGATCTACTGGTGATGTACTCCACTTACGAAGGGTACTATTCTTGGAGGAATCCACGGCAGGGTTCATGGTTTATACAGTCTCTCTGTACTGAGTTGGACGAGCAAGGACGGGTGCGAGACTTGTTGACACTCCTTACTGGGGTTACGAGACGAACCGCCTACGAATATCAATCCTTTGTGCCACAAAACGAGAAGATGGACGCCAAGAAACAGATCCCCAGCATTGTATCGATGCTTACGAAAACTTTTTATTTCACTAAAAAGACTAAAAGTAAAGTAGTGACTGACATCGATTAGGAGTGGGATCTCCTGTTCCTTAGTGCATGCTGTTGTAAAAGTGTATTTTTTTCAAATAAACTTACATTGGAAATAAAGAAAGCACGCATGCTCTTGGAAATTGATATATTGAATTGTGATGGTTATTGAGGAACCCCATATTTAGCAGTTTTAAGGTACGCACTTTTATTTTCAATCCGTAATGTTATTTTTCTTTAATTCTTTGTCTTTATATTTCTTTGTTTAGTATTTTCTTCATTGGACTGTACAGTCTTAATGAAGTCTGATGGAGATAAGCCATGTAGCTAACTCAATATGGCATAAAAACTCCACATTTTTTCAACATCATCACAAGACAAAAACTAAAAACAATACAAAACATTAGGCGTACGGAATACAAACATTCACTTATCATAATAAAATATTCATCCTAAGAAGTCCATGTAGGTTCATCTGATTCATTACAGTTCTCATCTCGTCCCGTCATTGATGAAGTCCGTGGCAATTGAGAAAAAAAAACAAAGGTAGAAAAATTCTCCAATATGGAGGTGTATGGACATTCACTCAACTCACCTTCTGGTCCATTTCGACTGACTTGAAGTCTATGTTTGAAGGTTGCAGCAGATGTGTTGAAATCGGAAAGCTCGTAAAATTCGTTGAAGCTCCTTGACATAAACCCAATTGGGTCATGTAATCCATATTCGGTGTTCCTGGCATCAAGTCTAAGAAACTCTCGTCGTCGAAGGATCCGTTCCGGAGCATATAGGCCCAGCTGAGACAAGCTGGTCGGCGAATCGATCTCTTCTAACAGTATTTTTGCAACGAATACAGCTTGTGAGCATTACCTTCTTTGCTCAAGGGTTTCGATTCCAAAAAGTCTACAGCGATCCTAATATCGTGACAAATTTGAAGGATCACGCCAGGTAAGCACTATGTGTTACTTAACCGCTACTATGCCGAGATCTGCTGTGGTATTCTGCAGCCAGAATCCACACAGAATCAATTATCTTTATTTTTCCATTATTCATTGTTGTTGCTTGTCCATCTCACCGTGAGTCCGTGTCGTGAATCCAATGACCGTTGCATTGTTCGGTTGCCATTAATCTGGGTACGTTGGAGGCACGGCATACGAAACCAAGGCACTACCCAAGTAACAATTCTGTAAACGTTGGGTTTTATATGAATTTTAATAAGGTTTTATCGTGGGAATAATTAAAGCCCATTGTTTTATGGTGGTCATAAACAATGCTATCGAACAAAGGTTTTATATCCATAAAACTTTTATAAATCATGTTTTAAAACTAAACTTTTGCTAGCTTTGAAGTTTTGATAATAGTTTTATTATTGCTTTCAAATGCGTCATAAAACCAGTTTGGGTCACTGCTTTAAAACAACTCAACGTAACTCGATCTATTCGCCATGTTGAATTTGGAAAGCAGTGTTGCTGTATAACTTATACCTGAATCATGCAATAAGGCGCATAAAAGATTAGCATATTTTACCGACATAATGTGAGTGACATGTGTTTCTGATAAACTTAAGATGCTTCTCATTTACCTGATTAAAAAAATGACTAAAAAGCGACAGGTAAAAATCCCTGGTCCTAAGAATCTCCGGTGTTATCCAATAATGCTAATAGAGGTTTGTCAAAACAATTGATTTCTGCCAATATTAATTATGTTCTATGAGCAGGGTTATTTGGAAATTATTCAACTGTAACTCTTATGTTTTGATATTGATTTGAGAAATGAGACACATACATATGAAATGCTGTTAAATATATGCACTTAATTGGATTGCGGCTTTTCATGAAAAACCGATACGATGCAGAATCATTTTAATTCACGATGATTTCGATTTTACGGTTTCTAAAAAAGGAAGAAAACATGAATGAGTAATATTCCACATATTTGTAGATTCACTAATTTCAGGAAATTACTAGCATTCGTGGATTTCTCATACGGATCCGCAAATCGACCGAGAGCTTTTATTTCCACAGATTTGGCATCGTTGCCCGTACGATGAAAAAGTGCTTCTGGCCTCAGCCACTAGGCTGCATGTTATTGAACCGAAGGCCATCTGTTGTAGGGAAGTGTAATCATGACAAAGTTTTATAGCATGTTTAAAACGGTCATGAAGTAACCAATGAGAATTATTAAGGTTATCACAAAAGCCATTGAGCTATTTATCGCCAGATTTTTGTTTTAATAAAACGGAATGTCGCCATGTTGAAATAATGATCAACGTCATAGCAGTGATTAAAAAAAAATCATCAATTTCGATCAAATAGACTATTTTATAGTGGAATTAAATTATTTCTGAGGTTTTTTGATAGAAGCATGATTACTTTATAACAAACTATTTGAAATTGAAATATTTTGAGAAACTTGGAAAATTATTTTATTTCCTGTTTTCATGTGATTATTCGATAATTTCGAAGCGCGTTGATTTTAAGCTTCTACAAACTCAATATTTACGATAAATTTGGTTGCGCATGTCATTCTGTTGTATGAACTACTTAAATAATGCTACATTTTCAACATCAAATCAGAAACATTATTTTCCACACATCAGATTTACATAGGGGACATTGTTATCTATTGAAAATAAAAACAAAGGCAATCGAATGACAATAAATAAAATCCATAATATGAAATTGAAACAGTTTTATTGTTACTCTTATGATGGTCACGACAACCTCTTATAGAGTATCAACAAATCCAATACAATGTTTTATTGTAGTTTTATCACTACTCTTAATACGGTTTTAATAACTTCTTCTAGGTTGGTCCATTAGGCCGGAAGGCTATCTTAATGATGTCATGAAAAGGTTTTGGTGGAGTTATAAGTTTTATTAGCAACTGGTCATGAAAACCTCTTATAGAGCATGATAAATCTTAAAATGTCACTTGGGTATCGACACGGGGTCCGCGACGCTAGGCATAAGTACGTTAGGTATAATGGACGTTTGGCATAACGGACGATAGGCATAATGTACATTAGGCATAATGGACGTTTGGCATAATTCTGCCTTCTTTATGTCATAGGCTATTCTTTGGGTCATTTTATGCCTAACGTCCATTATGCCAAACGTACATTATGCCTATCGTCCGTTATGCCTTACGTCCATTATGCCTAACGTATTTATGCCTAACGTCTTTATGCCTAACGTACTTATGCCTAACGGGGTATACCCATCGACACGTATGTAAATAAATTTTCACTGTAAACTGTTGACGTCACTGCTATCGTTGCTCGGGACGAAGCAAGCCAACGCTCTACGATTCAGATTGGCCTTCTTTTGCACTCGTTCATCCTGGAGAGCAATCACGTTACTTTTGAACTGTCATTTTATTTTACGAGCCTACCTTGATTCTGTATACCGTGCGTTGGAGGAATGCCTCCGAGAAGAACAATTTGTCAGTCGTCATCAGACAGTCGTAACGGTAAGGGCGCTCTCCAACACGCCACCGCATAGGCATCCGGCAACTGACGAGGATTTGTTGGAGGGGTTGGGAATCGAACCCATGACTATTCGCTTGTAAGGCGAACGTGTAGCCAACTATGCTACAGGACCCCTTAATCCGTAATGTTAATGTGATATTCAAAACTGGATAAAAGGATTTTTGTCCTATTGCTAAATTTCATTATGTGTTTGCTTTGGCATCTCATAATGTAGGCCAAGTTTCTTTTCTTCTTCGTCTTCTCAACTTGGTGTTATTTAAGCATATCACAGTTATTTATTTGATAGCTTTTATATGCCTGCCATTGTATGAATATGTATGTTGCGTGGCAAGCACAATGGATAGAATAAATAAGATCAATCATTAGTGTTGGTAACTCGCTTGCGATTCTGCAGGAAGAGCATCGTACTCAAGTTTTTCTCGCAGAATCGCATCATTTCGCTCATTCGCCGAAAAATGATTTCTATCCAAAAACCGTTAATACCAAATCGAAGCGTATTTTATGTTTACACACAGGATGGAGAGCTTATTCTCGTCATGGTTGGCACTGCTTGTTCTTCAAATCGAACGACAGCCCAACTACTGATCCCAACCAAGTTGTTTGTAACATATTGTTTAGAGCAATGATGCTCAGTGTTTTGGGCGATTTTATCCTTAATTTGCTTCTCACACAATGAAAATTAGCTTACAAGATAGTACTTGAACGAAAGCTTTTAAATATATCTATCAGCTGAGGGTATCAAATGGATGTTGGTTTGAAAATCACCAAGTACGGAATGGTTAAAACAAAAATTTACATTGTAATCTTACTTTGATCAAGTTGTTCCAGTCTACTGCTTCTACTCGGCTTCTGGTGACAACGACGATGGAGCTTGTTGTTTGAGATCCAGTAGTGAGCACTGGCGGAGACAGAGGTGGGGCACCACACGATGCAATCACACAATTGCTCTCATAGGCTATTGTTCTTGCGCCAAGTGGTTTTTATTTATTTATTATCAGACTAAGGCCGGAGTGGCCTGTGCTGCACATAAAAGTCTTCTCCATTCAGCTCGGTCCATGGCTGCACTTCGCCAACCACGCAGTCTGCGGAGGGTCCGCAAATCGTCCTCCACCTGATCGATCCACCTTGCCCGCTGTGCACCTCGCCTTCTTATTCCCGTCGGATCGTTGTCGAGAACCATTTTCACCGGATTACTGTCCGACATTCTGGCTACGTGCCCGGCCCACCGCAGTCTTCCGATTTTCGCGGTGTGAACGATGGATGGTTCTCCCAACAGCTGATGCAACTCGTGGTTCATTCGCCTCCTCCACGTACCGTCCGCCATCTGCACCCCACCATAGATGGTACGCAACACTTTCCTTTCAAAAACTCCCAGTGCGCGTTGGTCCTCCACGAGCATCGTCCAGGTCTCGTGTCCGTAGAGAACTACCGGTCTTATAAGCGTTTTGTAGATAGTCAGTTTGGTACGGCGGCAAACTCTATTCGATCGAAGCGTCTTGCGGAGTCCAAAGTACGTACGATTTCCAGCCACTATGCGCCTCCGAATTTCTCTGCTGGTATCGTTATCGGCGGTCACCAGTGAGCCCAAGTACACGAATTCTTCAACCACCTCGATTTCGTCACCACCGATAGAAACTCGTGGTGGGTGGCTTACATTGACCTCTCTTGAGCCTCTTCCTATCATGTACTTCGTCTTCGACGTGTTGATGACTAGTCCAATCCGTTTAGCTTCGCTTTTCAGTCTGATGTAGGTTTCCTCCATCCTCTCAAAATTATGTGCCATAATATCAATGTCGTCGGTGAAACCAAATAACTGAACGGACTTCGTGAAAATCGTACCACTCGTGTCAATCCCTGCCCTCCGTATTACTCCCTCCAAAGCGATGTTAGATAGAGAGAATGCCCCTAAAACTCGAACTACGCACATTGCCCGGTCCATCGTCGCCTTGATCAACCGTATCAGTTTATCCGGAAATCCGTTTTTCGTGCTTTAGCTGCCATAGCTGGTCCCGATCGATTGTATCATATGCGGCTTTGAAGTCGATAAAAAGATGATGTGTGGGCACGTTGTATTCGCGGCATTTCTGCAATACCTGACGTATGGCGAACACCTGGTCTGTGGTAGAGCGTTCACCCATAAATCCCGCCTGGTACTGCCCCACGAACTCTCTTGCAATTGGTTTTTTTTTTTGTATCTTTATTAAGGAGACTTTCAGCCCAAGGCTGGCTCGTCTCCGGACATTCTTGCAATTGGTGTTAGTCGGCGGCATAAAATTTGGGAGAGTACCTTGTAGGCGGCGTTCAGCAATGTGATTGCGCGGTAGTTGCTACAATCCAGCTTATCGCCCTTTTTGTAGATGGGACACACGACGCCTTCCATCCACTCCTGCGGCAGAACCTCATCCTCTCAAACCTTGGTAATCACCCAGTGCAGCGCTCTAGCCAGTGCTTCACCACCGTGTTTAAACAGCTCTCCTGTTAGTTGGTCAACTCCAGGGGCTTTGTTGTTTTTCAGCCGGCCGATCTCCTCCTGAATTTCCTGGAGATTCGGAGCCGGGCTGCGTGCGTGCTCCTAGGTTCATTACCATACCACCACCGTTGTCTGCCATTTCGCCATTCAGGTGCTCTTCGTAGTGCTGCCGCCACCTTTGGATCACCTCACGCTCGTTCGTAAGAAGGTTCCCGTTTATGTCCTTACACATATCGGGCTGTGGCACGTGGCCCTTACGTGAACGGTTCAACTTCTCATAGAACTTTCGTGCGTTATTAGCGCGGTACAGTTCCTCCGTCTCTTCACGGTCTCGATCTTCCTGTTCGCCCTCGTGCGGTGTTGCAGCAATCTCGCTCATGCTGCATTCTTCTCCTCAACTACCTGCTCACATTCGCCGTCATACCAGTCGTTTCTCTGATCCGGAGCCACCGTGCCTAGTGCAGCGGTTGCGGTGCTTCCAATGGCGGATCGTATATCTCTCCAGCCATCTTCAAGAGATGCTGCGCCTAGCTGCTCTTCCGTTGGAAGTGCCACTTCCAGCTGCTGCGCGTAGTCTGGGCTAGTCTACCGTCTTGCAGCCGCCCAATGTTTAGCCGCGGCGGACGACTCCGACGCGTGTTGATCACCGTCGAGAGTTTTGAGCGCAGACATACTGCAACGAGGTAGTGGTCGGATTCAATATTCGCACTGCGGTAAGTGCGTACGTTCGTGATGTCGGAGAAGAATTTACCGTCGATTAGAACGTGATCGATTTGGATTTCCGTTACTTGATTAGGTGATTTCCATGTGGCCTTGTGAATATTCTTGCGGGGGAAGAAAGTGCTTCGGACTACCATTCCGCGGGAGGCTGCAAAGTTTATGCATCGTTGGCCGTTGTCGTTCGATACGGTATGCAGACTATCCGGTCCGATGACCGGTCTATACATTTCCTCCCTTCCTACCTGAGCGTTCATGTCACCGATGACGATTTTGACGTCCCGCAGTGGGCATCCATCGTATGTCTGCTCCAGCTGCGCATAGAACGCTTCTTTCTCGTCGTCGGATCTCCCTTCGTGTGGGCAGAAACAGATATTCACCCTTATTTTTGTTTACGGACAAACGATACTTTCGAACGAATGCAATTCTTTCGAACTGTTTCTCCATTTGATTTTGCTGGCGTAAAGGTAGCCTCATACCTCGGGAATTTGGT
The DNA here is from genome assembly GCF_024139115.2 of Armigeres subalbatus. Taxonomy (NCBI): domain Eukaryota; kingdom Metazoa; phylum Arthropoda; class Insecta; order Diptera; family Culicidae; genus Armigeres; species Armigeres subalbatus. Next base: position 395,097,944 of record NC_085141.1, read on the forward strand.
CCGCGGAATTTTCCCCATGCATTTTTGCATATGCGATGTTTTCGGGATTTGGGCACGGAAAATCAAAATCCCGGCCTCATTTAAAAAGCCAGGGTACCAAAATCTGGCGCAAAATTTCCCCGAGGTGTTAGGCAGTCACACCTCGGGAATTTGAACCGCGGATTTTTTCCCCATGCATTTTTACATATGCGATGTTTTCGGGATTTGGACACGGAAAATCAAAATCCCGCTCCTCTGGAAAATACACGGGGACCAAATTCCGGCGGAAAATTCTCCCGAGGTGTAAGGCTAGATTTTTTTATGTACATGTACATAAAAAAATCTTGGTGTAAGGTAGCCCTTAAACAGGAATGCGCTTTAACTTTCGCTCGAAAGCGCGTTCGTACGTAAACAAGAATATGGGTGATTATATATTTGCACAATATTAGCACCGTTAGAGCTAGAAAATAGGGTTCTTTAAAATATCCCTGCCGTAAACGTCAGTTCCAAAGCCCACGACAAGAGGCACGTTAGCCCACCACTAGTAAGGCTTCCTTGTACCGATCCATTGCATTGTAGCTGACAGTCTGTTCGCAGTCAAAGGTGGAAAACTGAGTTCAGTTTTTCGTCGGCTTTTCGCGTGTTTGGTTGTCTGGATTTAGGAGGAACTATTCTGAACTATTCGGTGCAGTGATAAATTGGATTAACCAAACAGTCGGTTGTAGACAGTAACGTGTCAATATCTTCTGTAAAAAAAACTTTGGAATCGGAGGTGCGTTGAATCTGAGTCTTCTGCGTTATTCAAATGATAAATACATGTCGGATTAAGTGATAGAATTGAAGTTAAGTGTTGGATTCGATCCTTGGTCAATAAAAACTGTGACGTGCTTGAAAATCAATACAATAATTGAATTAATGTTCAATTGAACTGATTTGATTTTATACAGTGTAGTGGAGGCGTCGTTCAGTGAACACGTGCTCATGCGATGCATTAGACCATAAGCACGTTGTGACCTCTGATGGGTAGGAGAAAGTTTTATCCGGAAGAAACGATTGGATGGATTCTGGCGAAGAAACAAAGACACTGGAAGTAGCGCGACCATATATGGTCAATCAAGATCTTACAAACGATTTCATGATCTAGTCGCGAATTGGAAAGTTTTGGAAAAATATCATATTACTCGAACTTTATTATCTACGTTTAGTAATAAGTCCGAAAATGCTGGTTTTGTTCACCAATGGAAGCGATGAAGTATGAAATTGCATTGTGGCTCCAGCAATGACTATGGAATATAGAATACAGTGGGAAGAAAGAAGACACCGACCTGAAACCTTTTCTTCATGCCGACCATTCGTGCGATTGTTGATGTCTACTTAACGGCATTACCACGCTTTTTTCTGCTTCGTCACGTGCTAAGAGTGATCGTGTTTCACCTTACGAGTATGTTGTCGTCTGCAGCAGGATTTTAAAGTACGGCGTGGTTCCTGCAGTTATTTTTATGGAATAGGAAAGGATTATTCGGATTACTTTGTAATATTTTGCCGTCGTGATGTGAAAGAAGTGTTGACCTGCAATAACGAAAAGAGAATGCTGCTATTTATCTTCATCATGTTGCCATCATGTTCATCAGTACCAATATATATTAGACGTATAAGCAAACAGGATTTCCGCTTTCAATGTTTACCTCACTTTCTGATCTCATGCATGTTATTTGCAAGAAAGAATAAAAAAAGAATGAATGAGAATCAGCACGAGATATAACTACAACTCCTTCACTTAATTATAACATTATAGACAGACGAGTCGCAGGTATTCATAAGCACATGGCCTGCCAAAAGGAATCTGCAAAGTTACAATCAAGATGTGGAATTAAATGAAACGTTGTTGAAACGCAGAAAATATATTACTAAGAATCAACTAACAAACGACGTTTTTGCCGGAATGTCAGTTTACTTATTTTGCTAAGCAGAGGACTGTGTGGATTTTGTCGAGCTGCAAAAACAAAAACTGAATGTGTATGATAGAAAATGATGAATAATGATCAAATCACTTTTTGACAGTGATTACCGATTGTGATGAAAGAACGAAATGTTTAGTTGCGGGCAAAGGTGTAAGATTGCCAATCCGGATTTAACGAATTCGATTCTCGGTCTTGTCAGGATGTTTTCTGGTGGGAAACATTTTTCCTGCTTGGGCATAGTGCATCCATGCAGCATATATATTTTTTAATTATTGACTTCATAATATCCAGGTCGAATGTAATAAAATATTTTCTCACGAACATTATTATTATTATTTTATTTGTGCTATTTTTTTTGTGTCTTTATTAAGGAGACTTTTAGCCCGATGCTGGCTCATCTCTGTTTATTTGTACTAGTCTACGTCGGTTGACGAAATGAAAAAATAAATAAATAAATTAAATAATTAATAACTGAGGAAATGCCAATAGAATACTAAGTTGAAAAGCAGGCCAAGTTCCAGTTGGAATGTAGAGTCATGAAAAAAGAAGAAGAAAAATCAGAGGGTTATATACAAGATACGACCGCCCGACGTAAACTACGTAAAGCAGATCATAAGATAATAATTAATTTGCTTAGAGCTTAGAGTGATTGATATTTTACTTTTTCCTCCCTATGCTTGAACGATACCATTTGCAGTTTTGGTGAACCTCCTAAATTTTCAACCGAATTGGTTGTAATTTAACTGAGTACGAGCAGTTTGAAGTTTGTATGGAAATCGCCCCGTATGTGAAAGATCGTTTCGTGAGGCGGCTCATTAACTATTTAGGGGGAGATCCCCAGCGCAGGACACCTCCCAATACCGGACACTTCTTAAAACGATACTTGCAGAGCTCCTCCTTCAGCTTATTAAGTACAAAAGGAAGCTATTTAAAAGCTTTTAACGGCATGAGATATCAAATTTTCATGTAAGCTTTGTACAAAATATGAAATTGAATAAAATGGGCAGAACGATGACGCGATCGGTCGAATTATTGTGTTCTGCATTGCGCGGCCGGTAATAAAAATCAGTTCAGTGCGAGATTTCTCCTGTTTCGGATAGCAGAACGATGACGCGATCGGTCGAATTATTGTGTTCTGCATTGCGCGGCCGGTAATAAAAATCAGTTCAGTGCGAGATTTCTCCTGTTTCGGACAGCAGAACGATCGCGCGATCGGCCGAAAAATTGTGTTCTGCATTGCGCGGCCGGTAATAAAAATCAGTTCAGTGCGAGATTTCTCTTGTTTCGGACAGCAGAACGATCGCGCGATCGGCCGAATTATTGTGTTCTGCATTGCGCGGCCGGTAATAAAAATCAGTTCAGTGCGAGATTTCTCTTGTTTCAGACAGTAGAACGATCGCGTGATCTGCCGAAATATAGTGTTCTGCAATGCGCGGAAAAGTTAATCATTTCAGTGCATGATTTCTCGTGTTTCAGATTCTCCAGTAATCAGAGCGATCGGCCGGTCGTCGAAATTAAGTTTTGCTTTGTGCGGAAAGCAAAACGATCGGCTGGTCACCGAAATTTTGTAAATTTTGTGCGAGTGAATAGCAGAACTATCGCGCGATCGGCCAAAATATTGTGTTCTGCATTGCGCGGCAGGTAATAAGAGTAGCCATCGAACAAGTAAGTGCAGTGCGTGTTTCAGCCGTCGGGAAAGAAATAGAATATATATCTTGTGTTCGGTGGCTTATGCGCATGTCAATAGTTTGCTGTAGCCATCGAGCAAGTGAATACAGAGTGCTGCGCTTCAGTGCGGTCGTCCAAAACGCGAATCTCCTCAGTTTTCATATGCAACCGGGCGTGCATGTTTTAACTTTTAACTCGAATTAGTGTTATTTCCCATCCCATAGATCGTATCGCTTACCAAAGTGAATCCAGATAAATTATCCTTTGTAACTAAAACGATATCCTATCCCAAGACAATCGTGGAGATGCAGAGGTATACTCGGTCTCTAGTAGCAACGAGAGTCGGACTAACAATCCTTCCATTCCTATATGACCGTAAGGACGTGGCCGGCGCCGTTATTGACTTTGAATATTTGAGCTCCCAGAAACGTGTACATTGAGAATGGGTAGCTAATCCCAAGCCCCATTCATTGTGTTCTCTGTACAATTTCGCAAGTTCAGTCAATCACGGAGTAGCAACTACGAATTGTGCGGTCATAATGCTCATGCTCATGCTCATGCTCAATATGAAATTGAATAAAAATGTTTAAAATTTTGATGTTTCGTGTTATTTAAGAAGGTTTGAACCAATAATGTTAAAATCAATCTAATGCATTCTGATTGTGTGAAGATGGTCCATATTAGCCATATTTTAAATAATGATGATGATATGTTAGATGTGCCTGTAAATGTGGTGTTCGGACATTGAGATTTTTCATAGCCATTTTTACACCTGTTTTGTTACACTTACTTCAATTCAATTGTTTCTTCTTGCTGAGTAAGCCACAGAAATTAGCAGAAACAAAGAGGACATTGAAAAAGGTGGGAATTTGGTTTAGGATGTAAACAATTTAGCCGAAGAGTCAAATAAGCTCTACTAACAATTTTTAATATTTACAGCTTGAAGCACATGAAAAATATGATTATTCCGAATGATGTCTTTACTCATGTAACAGGAACTTTGTCACATTTGAACAATATTTGAACATTTGATCCAATAGTGTCCGGTACTAGGAGACATTTTTCTAAACCGTGAAATTTTTTTCCAAAATTCATCGTCGACGGTATCTGTAAGACGGTTGTTGTTGCGAGCCGATCGAACTTTCGTAAGCAAAGTTAAAAAGAAAACAAAAATGCTCATTATTGATATATTATTCTTTTACGTGCTCAATTGAATTCCCCACGATTTAGTTTTTCCTTAATAATTTCTCTTGCAAGAAGCAAATTGTTTCGCAACAAAAACGATTTATTCACTCGCTAAATTTCCTATGTTGCCAACGTACTCATATATATTTAGATATTAATGAGCAACATTGCAAAACTTCAAATCGCGCGTCCTAAGTCAAATTACATCCAAATCTGCTAAAAATTAAAGAAGTTCTACTGGTACCACCGTTTAAGCATAGGGGAGCGAAAACGTCAAAAATTGAACCACTCTTATGAGCATTGACGCCACGGTTGTTACTCTGTTTCTGCCAGGCCAGATGTAATTACAAAGAGAACCAACAGATGATATTTAAGAATAATATTACCTTCAATGTGTACAAACGGGTGACCCAGCGCCGGCCGTTGGGGATGTTGGATATATGGGGTCAGGAGACAGCGCGGTTCGTTTTGGTAAACGTTTTGCCGCGTGAAATTTGTAGTTTTTCCGCAAATCATGTTTGATCGCACACCAATTCATTTGTGTTTCGAACAAAATTAGCGTAACTCAATATATGAAAATGGTTGGATATAACCTGATATAACAATGTTTTTTTTTTAAAACCCCAAATTTATTACTCCGCAGTGGTGATGATGCCTTTCCTTTTCCCGTCTGTTGTGTGACTTTTGCAGTGTTATTTTAAGGTTCCCCCAAACACACGCGACGCGACAGTCGCGACGCGGTTCTATCGCTTGGCGACAGCGATTCTGTCGCCGTTGGTATGGAAGCGTAAATAGAACATTGCCTGCAGCGACACAACGATAGAATCGCGGCAACTAGTTGTCGCCGTCGCGGCGATGAAATAGCTTCGGTCTGGGGGAGCCTTTAAAGGGGTGCTGCCTAATAATCAATTTTAATGATCACCAGGGATGCCAGATGATATTTTCAAATGTCTTCACAGTCGTTCAACAATGTCTTCAAATGTCTTCAATATTAAAATTATGAATATCAGCGAGAAATTTCAAAATCCAATATAGGTTTGTAAATTCAATCAAGTCCTTATTTTATTGATGTGGAATAATGTTTATTTTTTTAATGCTTAAATTGTTAGAATTTTAGAGAATATTTTTTAAATATAATTTAAATATTTATATTTAATTTAAAATTTTCATGAGATAGTGTTTCCCTGGATTTTTTATTGAGTCTGGTTAAAATTCCACTGGATTTTTTAACTGAATTTCCACGTGGAATTCTTCCAAATTTATTTATTAAATCCCTGTAGGGATTCAAAATTTACCATGAGATTTTTTGTAGGAACTTCCGGATAAATTTCTGGAGCAACTTCGGGATAAACCCTTCATGAACCTTCTTATTACTTATACTAATTACTTCTTGACGGAGCTTCTAATTACTTCAGCACCTGAAGAAATTTCTCGTAGAATTCCTGTTGGAACATTCAAAGGATTTATTGAAGGAACTTCCGGAGGAATTGCCGGAGGATTATCAGGAGGAATTCTTGGAGCAACCTAAGAAGGAATTCCTGTGGAAACTTCAGGATAAATTCCGGAGGGATTTTCTGGAGAAATTCCTGAAGTATTCTCCTGATGAATTTCTGAAGGATATTCCTTCAAAAATTCCTAAGGAATATCCTTCAGAAATTCATCAAGAAAATCCTTCAGAAATTTCACAGGAATTCCTTCTTGTTTAGACATTTCTAAACAAACTTCCGGAGGAATTCTTGGAAGTAGTTATGAATGAATTCTTAGAGGATCTTCTTAAGATATTGCTGCAGACATTTCCGAATGAAATCCTGTTTACCAGAGAAATTCCATAGTATACTTCCGGAGGTATTCTTGGAGAATCTTTCAGCAACATTGTTGGAGAATCTTCCAGAGGAATTCCTGGAGAAACTTCCGAAGCGATCCCTAAAGGAGCTTCCGTGAAAATTCCTGGGGGAACTTTCGTAAGAATTTCTGGAATAACTTCCGGAGGAATTCCTAAAAGAACTGCTGGAGGAATTCGTGAAGGAACTACCGGAGGAATTCTGGAGGATCTTCCGGCGGAAATCTTGGATATACTTTCGCTGGAATTCTTGGACGATCTTACGGAGGAGCTCTTAGAGGAAATTCCAGAGGAATTCCTAGAGATTTTTTTGGAGAAATCCCTGAAACTTCCGGACAAATTCGTGGAGGAAATTTAGGAGGAATTTCAGAAAGAATAGCAGAACGATTTTTCTCAGAGGAAATACTGGAAGAATGTCCAAAGATATTTCTAGAAGAATTACCAAAGGAATTCAAGGAAGAATTTCACGAAAGTGTGCAACAAGTTTCCTCGGGATTTGTTTTAAGAACATTTTCCTGTAGTAATTTACCATGGAAGTTTTGAGAAATATCTTTTTAACACCAAAACAATTTCAATTTCTTGTCGACATTCATTAGAATTTTCTATGGAAATTAATTAAGACAAATTTCTTGTGGAAATTGAAAGGGATTTTTTGTAGAAGTTCAAATATTGCGCAAATATAAGCCCCAAAATTTTATTCCCACCTTTGGGTTTCCGCGCCGAGCACTCAGCGCCAGCCTCGGCGACAAGGAGATAGTGGTCAAGTTGGTACTCCTGATTTTTTGACAACTGATGTCGATTAGTTGTGTGAGTGCACCGGTGTCAAAAAATAGAGCTTTTGGCTGAAAATTTAGTTGTCAAATGCACATTTTGACAGCAATATAGATGTATGAGTGAATGAAATATGCAAATGCTCTATCGCGGAAGCAGTCGCTGAAGACAAGTGTCAATGGTTTCAGTGACGAAACGAAAAGTTTCAATGCAAAAAGCAATATTTGAAGGATTTCCCTTTATTTCTTCTTTACGGAAATATTTATAAATATCCTCGATGATTTTAACGGAATTTTCAATTCCCTTAAATTTAGACAAGAAATTCCTCATGGGAAATTCTTCTTATTTTACACGAAAAATTCTAATAAATTTTCACTGAAAATTCTTTTAAAAATCCACGGGAAATTCAAAGAGTTTCCCGACGGATATTTAGAGGAATGTGGAATGAAGGAATGGAAATGCCGAAAAGATCAGATGAATTTAGAAAAAAAATCTGGTTCTAGCTCAACGGTTGAATAGATTAAATCTAGTCATAGAAGAATTCTCGCTTAACTTTTCAAAAGGACCTAAGTAACATTTTTTTTCATGAATTAATTTGAACAGCGCAATCAACAGAACAGCATGAAAGCTTTTGATTGCAGTACTCAAATTAATTCATGAAAAATATGTTACTTAGGTCCTTTTGAAAAGTTAAGCGAGAATTCTGTCTATGTTTGCCGCATATTAGATCGGTCATTGCGTTCCGATGTAATGATCGAAATACCTTTTCACACACGTCAAAAACGACGCAGCCGCCAAATTCAATCGAATGCTGTCATCGGGATTTTTTTTTAACCAGCACGCAGCTCAAAGTGCGTATGAGGTCTAAAACGCGTTACATTTATCAACCGGCTAATGTGAATGTATTTTTATGTTTGAGATTCTAAGCCCGAGACAACGACTATTATAGGTTATGTAATATAAATGTTTAATAAATGTTAATTTAAAAAATGTTTAATAAATGTTTACATATAGAGGTCGCAGAATTTATACACTAATAAAAATACACACATTTTTATTGGCAAAAATCTAAAGAATTTTACAAATACATTTTATGTGTGCAATAATAACTAGCCGCTCTAGGAGAATCCACACGAAGGTTATTAGTTAATAAGGATTATGTGTGTTTCCACATACATGCTATGCGAATTCACATAGCTGTTATGTGGGAAATGCTGTAGTAAAAATTTAGTGAAGTAAGTAATAAAATTGTATTTTCTATTCGCTGGCTTATTGAATGTCTTCAAGTATCTTCAAATAAGTATATAAGTCTTCAAATATTTTGAAAAGTCTTCAAAATGTCTTCACGAAATAAATGTCTTCACAGAGATTCAAATGTCTTCAAATTGAAGACATGTCTTCAAATCTGGCATCTCTGATGATCACCTCTTGCTTACATCAACATGTTCAGCATCTGTAGCACTTTTTCATAAACACTACTTTTTTGCTCCGACCGCGGTCATTGCTCTGGTTCTATTGTTGTACTTTTTGTGCGAATCACCGCACAAAAGTAGAGCGCAAGAACCAACGGCACCATACGGCGGTCGTAACGAAAATCTGAAATTTTACTGAGTTGGTAAAGAATTGGAATTTTTAATGTTTTTACGTTGATTATCAATAGTTCCAATGGACTTAAAAAATTGCTGGAGATTGCTTGGAGATTCGATTGATAATAAAATCTCGAAAATCCATTGAAAGATAATGCCCAAGCAACACATTAAATTATAATTAAGTTTCTGTGATTTATTTAGAACAATTTTGATTTCCGGATTCATGGTTTTAGCCCTTCTATATAACTCACTAGCTTTATGTACCCGGCCTTGCTCGGAATTGCCAGTTTGGTTTGCAGTTTTCTTTTAAAATCGGAAAATGATAAAACCAATTGATCAACAGGGTAATTGTGTTTACTTATTCATACTTTATCATTTGATTAAAAGAATGCTTTTGGAAACATTGACTAATTTTGAAGAAGGGATCGTGGGTTTGAAAAGCCTTATTCCGGGCAAACGACTTTTTCTAAGGAAGGAAAAACATCCATCGACGCCATATTCCGGGCAAACGCATATTTTTTAAGAAGGGATCACACCCACCATTGCCTTATTCCGGGCAAATGCCTACTTTTAAAGAAGCAATCACATCCACCATTCAGAAGGAAACACATTAATCATTGCTTTTCACTGGGCATACCATTATTCCGATGAAGGGAAACAATTATCATTGTTTTATACCCAGCAAATGCAAATGCTATGCAAGATTTTTCTGATGCTGTTCTTAATTATCCCAAATGTCCTTCATGACGAATAACCTTAGGCCAAATAGTGTTATGTTAATGGCCTGCTACATTCAGGGATATGTCATTTTCAGGGAAATGTCATATTCTGGAATATGTGTATCGGTAAGAATCATTTTTGGGAAATATCATTTTCGTTAAAGTCATTTTTGGGGAAATGTTATTACCGGGAAAATGTTATTGTCGAGGATTTGCTATTTTTAAGGTATTCGGCCAATTTGTTTTCGGAGCAGATAGAGACAGATAATATGGGTTCCAAATTTGGTGGACATCGATAAATGGGTTCAGAAGTCATGCTGAATTGATCGATAACTAAACAATACCCCTCTTTCACACCCTCCCCTTTTAAAATGTCTTACTCATATACACTAAAACTCTTCCTTAGGACAGACAATATTTGATACAAATTTGGTTCAAATCGGTCATGAGGCTCAAGATTTACATTGAAATGATCGATTGCTAAACAATACCCCTCCCCCCATACTCTCTCTCTTTTGTAAAGAGCATCCCTAACCACCTATCGTCGTCTCCTTAAGATAAAGAATGTGTGTTCCAAATTTGGTTGAAATCGGTCAATGGGTTCAGAAGTTATGCTGGAACATACATACAAACATACATACAAACATAAAAACATTGCGTTTTATATATATAGATATATAACGGAAAAAGCGCAAGAGGTGGAGTCATTATAAAACACAACCAAGTTGCATTTGATATTTTTGTGCAACACAAATATTATTGATATACAGCATATTGCAAAATGAAAATAAAATTAGCCTGTCACTATACTCATCTATTGGAAAGAAGATCGTGTTTCTGTGTCCGACAAGTTTCATGATAATTATTCAAATCAGTAAGCTTTATCTTTATGCTGATATTGATTTGAAATTATAAAATTTTTATGGCGGATTACAATTTTTGGTAAACATGTATATGAAAGTCCTGTATTTCACACGCGCCCACTGGAAAACATTAAATCATAGCATAAAATTTGATTTTTTTTTTCCTGAAATTGTCGCCATATTTTCCTTTAAGTCTTTGTGTCTAGGGTTGCCAAATGTATTTTCGCTTTCTAGTAAAACTATAAATAATTGCATAAATCTCATTTAAGCATAAAAGTTTGAGATAACTCGATGAGGTAAATTGTTCTGAATCAAAAACATTATGAAAATTATTATGTAATGGTGTCTGAATCAATATGGTCGAAACTTAGGTATGGCTCAAGTTATATCTGAGCTCTGGTTAAATTTTCAGCAAAATTGGTTCACACACAACCAAGATCTAGATCTCCAAAGTTGACCATTTTGTATAAAAAAAATGACAAGCGGGTTTTTTATTATGCAGGTCACTGTACACACAAACACACACACACAGACATCACCTCAATCCATCGACCTCAGTCGATTGATATATAACACTATGTGTCGCCGAGTCTTCTATAAAAAGTTTGTTTTTGGAGCGAAGATATAACGTATACTTTGTATGCCAGAAAGGCAAAAAATAAACACTTATATATACCTGGGTGGTGCGGATAGAATTGATTTGGTTGTCAAACTGAAGCCAAAATTTTCTGTTGTTCCGGAGCCAAACATTGAAAATTGTGGTTATGTTCGTTTCAGATCCTATATTGAGAAGTATTGTTATCATTTGGGAAAAAATAAAAATAAACTTGGTTTAAGTTTTGTATTCATTGTAACAAATATTTTCACATTATATTTCGAGTTGAAAATTAGTAGGAATGCAATTAAAAAGCACTCGTTACGAAATTTCACGAGATTCAGCAGCTGATTGCAGCAGGAATGTATGTAAATCATCGTAAAGTCATGTAGAGTCTCGCGCATTTGTGCGCCTTCATACAGCATGGAAAGAGAAATTCGAAGAGCGGGAAATATTTGACAGCCAAGTAACTGCAAAATAATTTTGCTTATGGGATTGATTTCAAAATATCCCTCTACTCGCTTGAGAGCAGAAAAGCGGCTCTATCCGCAGCACCCAGATATATACTATATATAATAGCCCTGTTTGTCTGTCCTATGAAATTCGGCGGGGAAATTCTAACAAAAAATAAAATATTTGACACTTCAATTCTTTTTGATTATCGGATGCAGAAAACAAAACCAGTGACAACCGGCCACAGCATTTGATGGAAAAAAAATCATAGACAACAGACGTTGAAAATTTTGATTTTTTAATGCATGAAAAAAAAAAACACTTGCCACGGGCGCTACTGCGTCCACAAATAAACTAGTTATATATAACGATTTATTTTTAAATTGGCATAAAATGGGATTTGGTGGCATGTTCAGTTACATAATAATATTATTTTTATATGTTGAAGTACTGAACTGATGCAATGAGAACGGATGTTATAAAAAATCATCCACAAAAGTATTTTTCTAACAAATTAAAATATTTGTAAATTCATTGTTTTTCTTCTGAAATTGAAATGTTTGACCAAAAAAGTCGAAGGAAAAAGACATTGAAAAAAATCTCCGGTGTTTCGATGTAGAAATTGTCAATATACAGATCGCAAAATAAACTTATTTTTCCGTGGTGCATGAAAGAGCATGTAAATTATTTCAAATATGTTGAAAAAGAAATTTAATTGCAGTTGAAACATTCAATCACACTCGCCAGATCACATTCAGTGTAGGGCTACGGAAGGACCTAATTGACTGAAAATCTTTATGGACTTTATTATTTAGTAACTAACTGACCCGGCAGACGTTCTCCTGCATAGTCAAGCGAGAACGCGAGGTGTGAACTGTCCATGCAAAATTCTCATGCAAATCCTTATTCCATTATTTTACGATATCTCAATTTTATCTTTGATTTTCACATGAAAAATATCCTCCAAACCCGTCGGAGATTATACAGAATAGATTTGCTGAAGGACTGAAGAAAACCAAACCAGCCATTTCAAGTTAAGTGGATACGAACACAGACCAATTTATTTTTATGTATAGAGACTATGATATGGAAATGCTAATATCATCTTCCAAATTCGGACGTACATGTTCATGATAGCATTAGAGGCGAAAGTATAGAATTGATAGTTCCGTTAGGATACGGCAGGCATGAAGAATGTTTTTATAGAAGTCGATTTGAAAGCGAGCGGAGGGCAATATTTGTGATGGCATATATCGCACGACCTTCCTTCTGCCAAGCTCCCGTATGAAGGGGGAGGGAAGAATATCAGTGTGGAAGCTGATATATCTCCACTGGCAAAAGGAAGGTGGTTTGACTTGTTTGACAAACCCGTCGAAAACTAAAAGGAACTTATCTGTAGAAGGAATGAAGAAAATTTATCCACCCGTTTCTAGTTATGCGGGTACGAACACAGACCATTTGATTTGTATATACATACAGTGCACACTGTTTCCTTTTTGGGAAAACGTGATCGAAATTAAATAGACCAATAATAAAACATTTTAGGCCTATGGTTTCTTCGGCAAAGTTTTTCCATTGATTATTCTTGATTTTTTGAATGTATCTATTTTGTGATTAATCCCCCTAAAAGTGAGAAACGAAATTTATTTTTTTTATTATCCATTTTAAAAATTCGCTTTGTTTAGCAATGTTGTAGAGAATCTCATTAGAAAAAATGTTGCTGAAGACACTATAGGTCTATCTTTCAATTTCAATGGTCAAAATTGATTTTTAAATTAAATCGCACTAAAAATCACTTTTCTTTGAATAACTTTTTCAATCAATTTTCTACAATTTTCGTATATTCTACTTTGATCGCCATGAAAAAATCACGTTGTATAAAACATAATTGTTATCTTATATATGTGAAGAGATATTCAAGATTTTCTAACAAAAAGTGCCCTTTTTCTGTACAAAAAATCTACTAAACTTGCAAAATCTTGCAAACGAAACCACCTCCACATGAAACTATGAAGTAAACACTAATGCATCGAGGGAAAGCCGTTTGTCGCTCGCTGTCCCTTCCATGTTAAAACCTGTGATTAAAAAATGTGCCATATACTTTATGTTCCACGAAAATCTTTTTTTTCGCGGATATGTCACATAAACATCATATTTGTTCGATAATTCTATCATTTTCATATCTTTTTATGTGGATCGTTTATGTGGTCCGATGTGCCTTATAAATAACAGTTACTTATTCTTCAATTATATTTGCACATTGTACATATAGTGCTTATTATCCAAGTAATCCTCGCCTAATTCCTTTACGTAGTAACCAAATTTTTGAAAATATCAAAGTAGCCTTTATCTGATTGTAGCCGAGATTCAGAGTGTTTAACCAAAATACTTTTCTGCGCGACACAACACAAAAGTTAATTTCGTAAGCCAACGCTATGTTTTAGATAAGGCAGTAGTGAACAGAATTTTTTAATGTGACTAAATTTCCTGTGTATATGGTGAAAAAAAAACGTTTGAAACAATTTCGAAACATGACATCAACAAGTAAGTTTCATTACCTATCTAAATAATAGATATTAGATGTAGATTTGAGCCTGCAGGTGAACTCAAGTACCACGATTTATTCCGAGTATGGAAATGTGTTGAAGGAAACATGAAGGTAAAAGCCGATTATCTCGCTCTGGAGATAATGAATCATTTCAGTTTTGATGAAGCTGGAGATGTACGGTCAGAGATTTTGAAATGCTCTTTAAACTTAAGCAAATATTTTAAGAAGCTATGGAAGAAGTATTCGCGCGTAGAGGCTGAAGTATTGAAGTTGAAGTATTTTGATCAATATTTCGAATTGCCGCAATCCGTACTCACCCTACTTCCTTCGACTTCTAAAGGAATTGCCTTCAGTGAAAGTTCAGACTGCGTTAAAAGAAGGAAAACATCAGAAATAAGATCCAAGCACAACGCAGATGAATTATCATTTGCGACTTCAATGAAGCTACATGAAGAAGGTAGGAGGGTTGAGGCATCAATTTTGAACATCTGCACGCAGAGTAATCCGTCTCAAGCAACACACATGTTGAAATCATTGAAATGTGTCGCACAATCACTATGCGTTTCTTACACTCCAGACGAAGCTTTGGCGTTAGTTTGTGATGCTCAGCTCACAGTATCGCAATATAACAAGATGCGGCTAGGAGCTAAGATGCGGAATGCTAACTTATATCCGGCATACAAGAAAGTATTAGAAGCAAAAATAGATGTTATCCTGATAAGCAGTCGTTAACTATAGGCGAGACAAACATAGAAATAAAACTGCAAGCACTTCTTGACCATACGGTTGAACGAATTATGTTGACGACCAAAGATATTATACCTAACTTTTCAGATGAAGAATTGTTGAATTTGGTGTGTACGGTTAAGTACGGGTATGATGGCAGTGGTGACCATGCAGTATATAAGCAGAAATTTACAAATGATGATGGTGCTGCAACCGACAGCCAAATTTTTGCAACATCCATTGTCCCAATCAGCATTGTTGTTAATGAAAAATTGTTTTCCAAAACCCACGGCCTTCATCTACGAGGTTTTGCAGGCCGTTACATTTAGTATTTGCTAAAGAGACTGCAGCACTTATCAATGCCGAACAAGCTTCTTTGGATAGCCAAATTGCGCAGCTACAACCCTCGAAATTCCAGTGTTTTGGCCGTTCCGTACTCGTTAAGTATAACATGCTCATGACAATGGTTGACGGGAAAATATGCAATACCATAACGTCAACTTCATCGCAATGCTGCTACATTTGTGGCGCATCTCCGTCGCAAATGAATGATTTGAATGCAGTGTTGAAACGGAATGAAAATGAAGGAACCTTCCAGTTTGGTTTGTCGGTGCTTCATGCGTATATTCGGTTTTTCGAGTACTTTTTGCACTTGGCTTATCGTCTGGATATAAAGAAATGGCAAGCAAGAACAGCAGAACACAAGAAAACTGTATCGGAGAGGAAAACCATCATCCAATCGAAATTTAAAAAGGAAATGGGATTGATCGTCGACAAGCCTCGTTCTGGTGGATGCGGCAATAGCAACGACGGCAATACTGCCAGGCGCTTTGTGTACGATTGGGAGCAATCCGCACAGATCACTGAAATCAAACCTGAAGCAATATATCGATGTAAAATTATCCTTGAGACAATGGCTTCTGGTAATTTTCGACCACTCATGTTTGAGTTATTTTATGAACTGTTTTGTACTCGTTTCAGGTTGTAAAATTGATTCCGAAAAGTTTGAAGAATATGCCTTGCAAACTGCTCATATTCTCGTCGATCAATACGGATGGTACCCAATGCCAGCATCTGTGCATAAAATACTGGTTCATGGTGCAAAAGTAATTTCTTCTTTCCTTGTTCCTATTGGTCAACTAACGGAAGAGGCGTTAGAATCGCGAAATAAGGACATCAGAAACTACAGAGAAGATCATACCAGGAAGTTTTCAAGGGTGCAAACAAACACAGACCTCATACACCGGCTTTTAGAGACATCTGATCCATTGATCACGTCAATTCGAGGATTTCCGAAGAAAAAAGCATCTCTTTTGTCGGAAGATGCGAAAAAACTTTTGGTTTTATTTGATGATAGTACGAGAGAAGAAAGCGACAGCGACTGTAGTGATGATTAACTTTTTAGTATTATAACATGATTTTTTAATTGTGTAATTTAATAGTGAAATACCAAAATATGGAAATATAATAATAAAACAATTTCTATATATTTTACAAACCTTGAACGACCCCGAACAAGAAACAGCTCAATTGAACTAGTAAAAAATTGGTTCCGTTAATCTGGTGATAAACTGATTACGTTCATAGTTTTAACATGGAAGGGACAACGAGCGACAAATGATTTTCCCATGATTCGTTAGTGTTTACTTCATAGTTTCACGTGGAGGTGGTTTCGTTTGCAAGAATTTGCAAGTTTAGTAGATTTTTTGTACAGAAAAAGTTCACTTTTTGTTAGAAAATACTGAATATCTCTTCACATATAAGAGATAAAAAATATGTTTTTATAGCAAAACATGTATTTTTTCATGGCGATCAAAATTGTAGAACATACGAAAATTGTAGAAAATTGATTGAAAAAGTTATTCAAAGAAAAGTGATTTTTAGCGCGTTTTCATTTAAAAATCAATTTTGACCATTAAAATTGAAAGATAGACCTATAGTGTCTTCAGCAACATTTTTTCTAATAAGATTCTCTACAACATTGCTAAACAAAATGAATTTTTTAAATTGATAATAAAATTTTTTTTTTGTTTCTCACTTCTAGGGGGATTAATCACAAAATAGATACATCCAAAAAATCAAGAATATTCAACGGAAAAACTTTGCTAAAGAAACTACAGGTCTAAAATGCTTTTTTCTAGGTCAAAATAATTTCGATCACGTTTTTCCTTGAAAGGAAACAGTGTGCAGTGTAAAGTAGCTAACACTTAATATTCGACAATTTGATAATTTTGTGATGTAAACCAAATATTAGCATTTCTTGATGATTTCTTCTCAAATTCACAATTCCAATAAAATTAGGCGAGTAAATAAAAATAGTAACCCTATCCATATTGCTTTCGTTTTGTTCTATATAAGTCACTTGAGAAACTTTTAAATAACACTTCTGTAATGTCAATTATGGTATATGTATTAAATAAGGTATAAAAAAGTTTCATTGCAACAATAATAAATCCGCAAGCACAAAATTTTTACTCTAGCTTTATTTCATCGTTTGATTCAATAAACGATGAAACATAATGGAAATAGTTATCCAATTGATAATTTCGAACCTGCAGGTAAGTAATTTAATGCATTAACTATTAGCGAGTGAACCTAATTGACTTTTATCCAGGTAAGGATGAGGATTAGCCACGGATAATGTCGACTCCAAAAACAAAATCACCGGAGTTATCAACAGTACATTTTCGGAAATCCTGCAATCATCCTTGTAAAAGTGGCTGCTCTTCCGTGGAAATCAGAAGGATTACGGAAAGCTCACTGGATTCCAACGCCCTTAAAAACTGGAATTGTTCCTTTTCCACCGTTTTGGATTCCTAGTGTGCATGCAGAAAAAGCTGAGCATTATTTATATTTGGCATGATATCGAACACAGTATTAATAATAGGGTAAAGTGCCCAATAGTGGACCCCCAACCAATAATGGACCCTCCAGCCATTTTTGCATTATTACAGCATAATGTAAACATTTTGCTATGAAATTCCATCGGGAGAACCTACCTTACAGTTCTATGATTTGATTACATGCATGGAAAATGCTATGGAAAGTAAAAATAGATGATTTTTTACAATTCTATAAAAAATAAACACGAGAGTGTCCATTATAGGAATATTTTGGGGGGTCCATAATAGGGAAGAAGAACGTCCCGAAACGGAACATAAAAATCAAATGAAGTGTCGACTATAGGGAAGCAATTTCCTATTATGGACCCCCAGGGGGTCTACTATAGGGCGAATTCAGTCAGACTTTAAAATGTTAATTTCAACGAATAACGTTGAGTATTTGCGTGTTTCATGTACGTATCGTGAAGAGGAGATGCAGAGCTTGATATTAGATATCACGCAGAATTAATATTTTAAAAATTTCCACTCCTTATGCCAGGAAGAGCAAAATTTCGCTACTAGGGGGTCCACTATTGGGCATTTTACCCTAGAGTGAATAATCTTAATTTCAAGTTTAACTTGTTTTACTTATTTATCGAATCAATTAAAATTTGTTTAAATTAATTAATAACGATTGGTTCTGTCTTTCTTATTAATTCGTAAGTTGGTAAGCGGTTTCAAAATTACCTCAAAGTAACAGAGCATTATTTTATGAAGTGCTTATTTGGTTGCAAAATTGTTGATCCCTAACTAAATGTTTTTATTAAGTATTATTGCAACTTTAGTCGAAACATGAGAAAGAAAAACATGGGTGACAACACTATCACAAATTTACAACTAATTGTTCCTAACTAACTTAGATACAACTCATTTACAACCCATTTTAATATTTTTCTAATACTATGAAGTTGCATGTGTTACTTGGGTGGAGCTATTAACGTTTGAAATCTTACGTGATTTCGTGACGGTCTCGAATTTGGAAATTTTCATTTGCCACCCTGTATCCGAGTCTTCCCCTTAGACGTAGTCTACGTCAAAAGTAGACGCATTAAATGAACGATTAACGTTCGTAATTAAAACGTTTTTAGAACTATTCTGTCGGTACTTTCATATCAATCCCGATCCCTCCCCAGGCCATCTGCGAGTTGTGGTGCTTGCCTAGGATGTGGTGGGGTTTGACAGTGGACCCTGTTAAATTCCTATAAAAAGCTGCATGTATCCGCACGTAGGTCCCACCAAAGCGACCGTGTGTCGCCCAAAGCGCACAAACCCAAGTCCTGGTGTTAGGTGGGACGCTAAACAGCTCTGACACGACGGCCCTCAGACGAGACAGGAGGTTTGCGCAGGCCTAATAAGCCGCCTGGAAAACCAATAGTTACGAACAATATAAGAGATAATGCGACTCGAAATAATCGGCAGAGATCTAGGCAATAAATAAAAGATCACGATTGGAGGCTTGGAACATGGAACTGCAAGTCACTAGGTTTCGCAGGTTGCGACAGGATGATCTACGATGAATTACATGCCCGCAACTTCGACGTCGTGGCGCTGTAGGAGATTTGCTGGCCAGGACAGAAAGTGTGGAAAAGCGGGCATCGAGCGGCTACCTTCTACCAAAGCTGGAAACCGGCTTCATAGTGCTGGGTAAGATGCGCCAACGTGTGATTGGGTGGCAGCCAATCAACGCAAGGATGTGCAAGCTGAGGATTAAAGGCCGTTTCTTCAACTATAGCATTATCAACGTGCACTGCCCACACGAAGGGAGACCCGACGACGGGAAAGAAGCGTTCTACGCACAACTGGAGCAGACATACAATGGATGCCCACTGCGGGACGTCAAAATCGTCATCGGCGACATGAACGCACAGGTAGGAAGGGAGGAAATGTATAGACCGGTCATCAGACCGGATAGTCGCACACCGTATCGAATGACAACGGCCAACGAAGCACCTTCTTTCCCCGCAAAAATAATCACAAGGCCACATGGAGATCACCCAACCAAGAAACGGAAAACCAAATCGATCACGTCAAATCGACGGTAAATTCTTCTCCGATATCACGCACGTCCGCACTTACCGCAGTGCGAATATTGAAGCCGACCACTACCTCGTTGGGGTTAGGGACAAAAGGTCGAAAGGACAAAAGGTCGAAAGACAAAACGTCGAAAGACAAAAGGTCGAAGGGACAGATGGTCGAAAAGGACAAAAGGTCGAAAGGGACAAAAGGTCGAAAGGACAAAACGTCGAATGGGACAAAAGGTCGAAAGGGACAAAACGTCGAATGGGACAAAAGGCCGAAAGAAATAAAAGATCAATAAGATCAAAAGGCACAAAAGGTCGAAATAAACAAGAAACTGAAACGGGGAGATTCAATCCCGCACCAGAGTTGCCTTACACAATTTGCAAAACTCTGCTTTTTTATTTTTTAACAATTTTTAATAATTAAATAAAACTCATTCGATGAGTACAGATGGATGTTTGAGTTTTCAAAATGTAACTTCGTTCTCTCACAATAGCGCACGCCGCACATTAAATACACCGGCAGTCCCGTTACGCTGGGATATGGATACTCTGAAGTAGTGCGTAACGGTGTAAATCCGGTCATATCGCCAGGCTCGGTACAACACTGAAGCTGACAATATGACGTCCCTAACCCCGAATCCCAAGGTGTCAGGCGACCCGTGCTGAGGGGATGAATGGCCTGGGGGTGAAACAATTAGCCAGGCAGTTAACGGAGCCTGTAATGCTGGGTAGACACTTTTCGTGGTGCATTACGGAGTAAGATCTACCACACTGTGCTCTAGTTCTTACTATTCTTGTTAATACTTATGAGTGATGGTCGGAAGAGTATGGAACGACTATAATTTGCTTTTAGATGACCCATCTTTTGCTCCTTTTGGATGGAGTCAATGGAGTAAATTGTAAAAACGTAACTCAATCTTAGGCTGGTTTCGAAGCCGACGACATGAATCTCCAAGCTCCAGAGCACTGATTAATTAGGAAAGAAGCGGATACGAATTTGGTGGATCTGCTGAACCCTCTGACTGATTAGAGCTCTGTGTAAAGGTGAGATTCGGAAATGCCAAACGCAATGAAATCAGATCTCTATACAAAAACGAATTCGGAACTCATAAGAAAAAGCAAAAATATGTTTGAACTTCAGTACCGATGCATGGTCAAAATCAGTATTATCCCACTTATTGTTGAGCCGAAACTGATTGAGGGGCGCGCCTTTGAGAGTTGGTATAAGCCATTTTTCGAAGGGTATAAATAGCGGTACCTTAATCTAAAGAGGCCTCACATTAAGTTTGAGAAATATATGAATAAAAAATGACTACTTCATTTCTTCTCAATAGAAATTGAGCAGAAAGACATGCACTAAACAAATGACACGGGTATACTACAAAAGTTCAATGAAATGGACGCAGTGGTTCATCCCGAACAAAAAAAAAAATACACCGGCATGTATTGCGCATAAACCCCAAAATTTTATTCCCACCTTTGGGTTTCCGCGCCGAACACTCAGCGCCAGACTCGACGACAAGGAGATAGTGGTCAAGTTGGTACTCCTGATTTTTTGACAACTGATGTCGATTGGTTGGTGAGTGCACCGGTGTCAAAAAATAGAGCTTTTAGCTGAAAATTTAATTGTCAAATGCACATTTTGACAGCAATATAGATGTATGAGTGAATAAAATGTGCAAATGCTCTATCGCGGAAGCAGTCGATGAAGACAAGTGTCAATGGTTTCAGTGACGAAACGAAAAGTTTCAATGCAAAAAGCAATATTAAGGTTCCCCAAACACACGCGACGAGACAATCTTGACGTGATTCTATTGCCTGGCGACTGCGATTCTGTCGCCGTTGGTACGGAAGCGTAAATGGTGCATTGCGAGCATCCACCCAACGATAGAATCGTGGCATCAAGCTATCACTGTCCCGGCAATAAAATTGCTTAGGCCTGGGGGTGCCTTTACACACCGGTGTATTTTTAATGCGCGCACTTGCGTGGCTGCGGCGTGCACTATTTAGACAGATTGAAGTGACATTCAGAAAATCTAGATCTCCATCTATTATTTGCACTCATTCAATGATTTTAGGTGTTATTGTTAAAAATAGTGGAAAATAAAAAAGCAATTTTTTTGCCAACTGTATAGGACAATTCTGTTTCGTGCAATACAAGTTTTATTCATTTCTTAAATTAGCTATCTTTTTTTATCTCTAACAGAACTATCTAGATATTCATAATGTTGGTTTATAGTAATTACTCCTTCTTTGAAAATTGCTCATTCTTCAGCTTTGATTGATGAGATGAGTGTGTTATTTCTGCTTGAAAATAAATGCATTTAACAAATTCCTATAGAATACACCCAACTTGTTCTTTATCGACCTTTTGTCCCTTTAGATATTTTGTTCTTTTCGACCTTTTGTCTCTTTCGACATTTTTTCCTTTTCGACCTTTTGTCCTTTCGACCTTCTGTCCCTTTCGACGTTTTGTCTTTTCGACCTTTTGTCCTTTCGACCTTTTGTCTTTCGACCTTTTGTCTTTCGACCTTTTGTCCTTTCGACCTTTTGTCTTTCAACTTTTTGTCATAGATTCACCTCGTTGCAGTATGCCTGCGCTCAAAACTCTCGACGGTGTACAACACGCGTCGAAGACGGACGCCGCGGCTTAACATTGGGCGGCTACAAGACGCTAGACTAGCCCAAGAATACGCGCAGCAGCTGGAAGTGGCACTCCCAACGGAAGAGCAGCTAGGCGCAGCGTCTCTTGAAGATGAATCTATGACAAAAGGTCGAAAGACAAATAGTCGAAAGGACAAAAGGTCGAAAGACAAAAGGTCGAAAAGACAAAACGTCGAAAGGACAAAAGGTCGAAAGGACAAAAGGTCGAAAAGGACAAAAGATCGAAAGGGACAAAAGGTCGAAAAGAACAAAATGTCTAAAGGGACAAAAGATCGATAAATACCAAGTTGGGTGTACTCTAAAGGAATTTGTTAAATGCACTTATTTTCAAGCAGAAATAACACACTTATCTTATCAATCAAAGTTGAAGAATGAGCAATTTTCAAAGAAGGAGTAATTACTATAAACCAATATTATGAATATTCCGATAGTTCTGTTAGAGGTAAAAAAGATTGCTAATTTAAGAAATGAATTAAACTTGTATTTTGCGAGACAGAATTGTCCTATACAGTTTGCCAAAAAAATTGCTTTTTTATTTTCCACTATTTTTAACAATTGAACAAAAAATCATTGAATGAGTGCAAATAATAGATGGAGATCTAGATTTTCTAAATGTCACGTCAATCTGTCTAAATAGCGCACGCCGCAGCCACGCAAGTGCGCGCATTAAAAATACACCGGTGTGTAAAGGCTCCCCCAGGCCTAAGCAATTTTATTGCCGGGACGGTGACAGCTTGTTGCCACGATTCTATCGTTGGGTGGATGCTGGCAATGCTCCATTTACGCTTCCATACCAACGGCGACAGAATCGCAGTCGCCAGGCAATAGAATCGCGTCAAGATTATCTCGTCTCTTGTGTTTGGGGGAACCTCAATACATGCCGGTGTATTTAATGTGCGGCGTGCGCCATTGTGAGAGAACGAAGTGACATTTTGAAAACTCAAACATCCATCTGTACTCATTGAATGAGTTTTATTTAATTGTTAAAAATTGTAAGCAGAGCTTTGCCAATTGTGTAAGCATGGGCGTAGCCAGGATTTCGAGAAGGGGGGGCAACTTTTTTGGTCTTCTAAATCGTAGTTTTATAGTAGTTTTATAAAAACACATGAATATTAACACATGAAATTAAATTCAAACCAAATCGAAACAATAATGATTAAAACAACAATGGATTTAAAAATGCGTGATTCATTGCTCATCAGATATTTTTAAATAAAGTGAAAAAAATATTAACGAACTTAGTATTCAGAAAGAATATTAAATCGGCTATAACAATTATTATAAAAATCCTGCATTCTTCCATAAGTTTAAGAAAACTAGAACCATACATCTGACTTTCTAAACAAATCATCTTTGAAATAATATTTATTATAAAATAGGCAGAAAAATCAATATGCAAGTTTTCTCCAGAAATTCCTTCAACAACCGCTCCTGGCATTCTATCCGAAATTCTATCAGGGATTCTCTAGGAATGCCTCCAGAAACTTCTCCGGCACAGTCTTCAGGAATTCCACCATAAATTTTGCCGGGAATTGATCCGAAAATTCCACCATTATTTACTCCAAGAAAATCTTCACGAACTTCTTTATAAGTTCTGCAGAATTCCCTGCAATAATTCAAATAATTTCGTGCTGTTTCCCATAATTTTTAAGAATAAGAATATTCCGTGGAAATTCCACAGAATTGCCAGTAAACATTCCTGAGAATTTCACGAAAAATCTTCGAATTTCTTGTGTAAATTCCATAAAATTTTCCGTGAATTGTTTCGAATAATTTCTTGTGAAAATTTCAAAGAATTTCTCCAGGAATTCCACCGGAAATTTATACAGAAATTTTACCGAAAATGAAATCAACAATGGAATTTTCGGAGGAGTTCTTAGATTAATACGAAATTCCTTCCTGGAAATTTCTTCCTCCAGGAATTCTTTCAGGAGTTCCACCGGCATTTCCACCAAGAATTTTTCTAGGATTTCCTTCGAGAATTATTCCGGTAGTTCTATCGGCGGTTCCTATGAAAATTCTTCCGGGAACTGCGGCAGAATTGGAATATATTGAGGCTTCTTCAGGAATTTATATAGATTTTCCACCGGAAGCTCCTACGCGAATTTCTCTGCGAGAAGGGAGTTCTCCGGGAGGTCCTCTGAAAATTCTCCCGGGAGTTTCTTCAGAAATTCTTCCAGAAAATTCCTTCGAGAGTTCCTCCGGGAAGTCCACCAGCAATTCATCCGGGAGTTTCTCCGGAAATTCCTCCGGGAGTTCCTCAGGAGAGGGAGTTCTTCAGAAATGAAGCTGGAAATTCCTGCCGAAGTTCTTCGGATAGTTTCTCTGGGAGCTCATCCGGGAGGTCCTCTAGGAAGTCTTCTAGGAGTTCCTCCTGAAATTCCTCCGGGAGTTCTTACGATAGATCTTACGGGAGCTCCTCCGGCAATTCCTTCGGGAAATCCACCAGCAGTTTCTACGAGAATCTCTCCGGGAGTTTCACCTGTAGTTTCTCCGGGTGTTACTCTGAAAAGAAAGAGTAATTTCCGGAGGAACTCTCGGGGATTTTCTATAGGAATTTCTGGAGAAATCAGAGGAATTCTCGGAGGAACTGCCGGTGGAACTTTT
The DNA here is from genome assembly GCF_024139115.2 of Armigeres subalbatus. Lineage (NCBI taxonomy): Eukaryota > Metazoa > Arthropoda > Insecta > Diptera > Culicidae > Armigeres > Armigeres subalbatus. The sequence continues at coordinate 395,123,015 of NC_085141.1, forward strand.
GAAGGAATTTATTGAAGAATTACAGGAAGAATTTCCGGAGGAAATCTTGGAAGAACTCTCGTAAGAATTCTAGGATGAACTCCCAAAGGAACTTCCGTAAGAATTCCAGGAGGAACTCCTGGAAGAATTCTTAAAAGAACCTCCCGGAGGAACTCCCGTAAGAACTCCCAGAGAAATTCTCCGAGGAACTTCTGGAGGAATTTGTAGATAAATGCCTAAAGAAATGCTAAATGAATTCCAGGAAGAAAGCCTGATTGAATTCCCGAAGGAACTACTGGTGGAACTTCAGAGGATCATCCGGTGGAATGCCCTAGAGGAAGAGAAAAAATATTTCTGATGGAACTTCCGAAATCCTATTTCCCGTGAAATTCCTGCCAATTATCGTCCAGGAATTCCCTGTGAAGTTCCTGGAGGTATTACCGGAGAATTTCTTGGAAAAACTCCTGGAAGAACTCCTGGAGGAACTCCCACAAGCACTTCCGGAGGAATTCCCACATGGAAGTCCTGAAATAATTCTTAGAGAAGTTCCTAAAGGAATTTCCGACAAAAAATCTGAAGGAATTTCCTGAAAAATACCAGGAGGAATTAATGTAGAAATTCCCAGATGAAATCCTGAAAGTATTCCCACATTAATTGCTGAAGAAAATCTCTGCGGATTGTTCCGAAGAAATTTCTGGAAGAACGCTTGGCAGATATCCGAGTAAAATCCGAGTGAAGTCCGGAAGGAATTCTAGTACACTTCCGCGGAAAATCTCCCGGAGAAATTCCTGAAGGAATTCCTGGAGAAGTACCTGAAGAAACTCCCGAAAAAATACCTGTAAGAATTTCTGGGGAAATACTTGGACGAATACCAGGAGAAATTCATGAAGATATTTCTAGAGGATTTCTTGAAGGATATTCTGAAGTAATTGCGAAAATAATTCCAGATTGGAATGCTAGATGATTTCGCTATTGAATGTTTGAAGGTATTCCCGGAAAATTTCCTGGAAGTAATCCCGTAGGAATTAAAGGAAGAGTTCCGAGAGGAATGCCCCGAGAAGTTCCTAGAAGAATTTCCGAAGGAATTTCTTATAGATTTACAAGTGAAATTATGGAAATTATGGAGCTAAATCGGAGGATTTCCGTCAGAAATTTTTGAAGAAACTTCTGGTAGAATTTTGGGAAGAAATTCCGTATGTATTGTTGCGGGAGCTAATGGCTGGTGGCTTCGAACCGATGCTTACAGCAAATAAAATACATGATTGTAATTTATTAGCTAAAAAGCTGAAATAATATATTTATTGATAGTTATTTACATAATTAGAAATAATGTATAACTCACAATTTCGGTGATTTGTCTGAAGCCGATTGCCTCCTTGCCAACAGAACCTCCACACTCGCTAAACAAGAGGTTTTTTTTGTTATTCCTTACACATCTAAGTTAGTTGATTTATAGCTAGGGGTGAGTATTATGCAATGAGGTGCGAAATGTAACATGTATTCTTGACGGAACTCTCAAATGCATGCCTGAAGGAAATGCCGGATTCTTCCTGAAGAGAGAATAGCCGAAGAAATATCTAGAAGTAAATCTTGGAGAGAAGAAAAGATATCTTCAAGGAATTTCCTCGTGAATTTCCTAAAGAAATTTAGTGGGGGGTTTCTAGATAAGGAGGAATTACAATTACATGAGAAGGATTTTCGAACGATTTTCAGAGGAATTTGTGGATAACTTTCCGGAGGAATTTAGAAGTTCCCAGGGAGCTTCTAGAAGGATTTCAAGGAGAATTTTGAGCCCGAAATGTTTCGAGTTGTTTTGAACTTTCATATATTATGGATCCTGGATGCCCTAATAAAGCCTGTCCATGTTAAATCTCGGACATCCATCTTCCAATACGAGTTTTAAAAATAATTACAAATCACTTCTTGACGGAACTCTCGAATGCATGCCTGAAGGAAATGCCGGATTCTTCCTGAAGAGAGAATAGCCGAAGAAATATCTAGAAGTAAATCTTGGAGAGAAGAAAAGATATCTTCAAGGAATTTCCTCGTGAATTTCCTAAAGAAATTTAGTGGGGGGTTTCTAGATAAGGAGGAATTACAATTACATGAGAAGGATTTTCGAACGATTTTCAGAGGAATTTGTGGATAACTTTCCGGAGGAATTTAGAAGTTCCCAGGGGAGCTTCTAGAAGGATTTCAAGGAGAATTTTTGAGCCCGAAATGTTTCGAGTTGTTTTGAACTTTCATATATTATGGATCCTGGATGCCCTAATAAAGCCTGTCCATGTTAAATCTCGGACATCCATCTTCCAATGCGATTTTTGAAAATAATTACAAATCACTGAGACGATCCATTTACATGATAGCTAAATCTTTTCGCATTATATGATATTTTCAGCATGTTTCAGTTGTCGTCTAAGTTACTAAAAAGGCAATAAATCATTTGGACATTATCCAAGTGTCCGAAATATAACGTGGACAGGCTTTAAGTTTTGGGAATTTTTTGAATTTCAACCACCTATTTCTGTATATGATTGGATCGTAAAGTGCACATGTTTGAGGGAATTCATTTCAGTACCCGTTCAATCTTTCCACAATTTAGGGGGGGGGGGGGCGACGGCCCTCCCCCTGCCCCCCCTTGGCTACGCCCATGTGTGTAAGGCAACTCTGGTGCGGGATTGATTCTCCCCTTTTCAGTTTTTTGTCTATTTCGACCTGTTTTGCCTTTTGATTTTATTAATCTTTTATTTCTTTCGGCCTTTTGTCCCATTCGACGTTTTGTCTTTCGACGTTTTATCTTTCGACCTTTTGTCCTTTTGACCTTTTGTCTTTCGACCTTTTGTCCCTAACCCCTTGAAGATGGCTGGAGAGATATTCGATCCGCCATATTGGTAGCACCGCAACCGCTGCACTTGGCACGGTGCCCCTGGATCAGAGAAACGACTGGTATGATGGCGAATGTGAGAAGAATGCAGCATGGGCGAGATTGCTGCAACACCGCACGAGGGCGAACGAGGCACGATATAAACAGGCGCGGAACAGACAAAACTCGATTTTCCGGAGGAAAAAGCGTCAGCAGGAAGATCGAGACCGTGAAGAGACGGATCAGCTGTACCGCGCTAATAACACACGATAACTGTCCCATCTACAAAAAGGGCGACAAGCTGGATTGTAGCAACTTCCGCGCAATCACATTGCTGAATGCCGCCTATAAGGTACTCTCCCATATTTTATGCCGTCGACTAGCACCAATTGCAAGGGAGTTCGTGGGGCAGTACCAGGCGGGTTTTATGGGCGAACGCTCCACCACGGACCAGGTGTTCGCCATTCGCCAAGTACTGCAGAAATGCCGCGAATACAACGTGCCCACACATATCTATTCATCGACTTCAAAGCCGCATATGATACAATCGATCGGGACCAGCTATGGCAGCTAATGCACGAACACAGATTTCCGGATAAACTGACATGGTTGATCAAAGCGACGATGGATCGGGTGATGTGCGTAGCTCGAGTTTCAGGGGCATTCTCGAGTCCCTTCGAAACCCGCAGAGGGTTACGCCAAGGGGATGGTCTTTCGCGTCTGCTATTCAACATCGCTTTGGAAGGGGTAATACGAAGAGCAGGGATTAATACGAGTGGTACAATTTTCAATAAGTCCGTCCAGCTTATTGGCTTCGCCGACGACATAGATATTATGGCACGTAACTTTGAGAGGATGGAGGAAGCCTACATCAGACTGAAGAGGGAAGCCAAGCGGATCGGACTAGTCATCAACACGTCGAAGACGAAGTACATGATAGGAAGAGGTTCAAGAGAAGACAATGTGAGCCACCCACCGCGAGTTTGCATCGGTGGTGACGAAATCGAGATGGTAGAAGAATTTGTGTACTTGGGTTCGCGTAGTGGCTGGAAATCGTACATACTTTGGACTCCGCAAGACGCTCCGATCGAATAGAGTTCGTCGCCGTACCAAACTGACAATCTACAAAACGCTCATTAGACCGGTAGTCCTCTACGGACACGAGACCTGAACGATGCTCATGGAGGACCAACGCGCACTTGGAGTTTTCGAAAGGAAAGTGCTGCGTACCATCTATGGTGTGATGCAGATGGCGGACGGTACGTGGAGGAGGCGAATGAACCACGAGTTGTATGAGCTGCTGGGAGAACCATCCATCGTTCACACCGCGAAAATCGGACGACTGCGATGGGCCGGGCACGCAGTCAGAATGTCGGACAGTAACCCGGTGAAAATGGTTCTCGACAACGGTCCAAGGAGGCGAGGTGCGCAGCGGGCAAGGTGGATCGATCAGGTGGAAGATGACTTGCGGACCCTCCGTAGACTGCGTGGTTGGCGACGTGTAGCCATGGACCGAGCCGAATGGAGAAGACTCTTATATACCGCACAGGCCACTTCGGCCTTAGTCTGAATAAATAATAATAATAATTGAATTCCACTATCACCATTTTTACTACTCCAGCGTTTTTAGAATTGTTAAGAAACATTGCGCTATTTATTGAGAAAATTGACTATTTTCACCGGTGTTCCGTTGGTCCGGATCTTTCGGAGGACCAGCAGAACATCCATTGGACTTAAAAAATGTCCTCAATGAGAGTTTATATCCCCTTTATTATTTTCCCTAGAAAACCACGTTGATATCATTTGAACTGGCTTCATTATAACGGATTTTTGTTGTACTTTTTACAACACGCGAGTTCTCGTGTTATGAAAGTTGAAGAGAGTTGCGGAAGGTTAAATAAAAATAAATGTATCGGCCTTATTGAATTTGTATTTCTTTTTCAGATTGTACTATTGTATTCGCACAACTGTATAATGGAAAGCCAAATGACAACGCCGCACCATACCGCACCTGCGTGAGTCATACTGCCATTAGAATATGGTAAATAAGTACTACATACTAGCAACAAGTTCAAATATTCAATGTCTTGTATAATTCGAATCTTCAAGGATCCACCAACACAAAGCCTCCCAAGGCCTGCACAGGATTTCCCCGAGCCGACTCCTACAGATGCGTACATCATCCCAACGCTGGGACTTCACGAGGGGACCTTTGTGTTCTCCTACCTGTCAACATTCCTCTCCTATATAACGCCGTATGATCTCCCAGTAGGTAAGTATTTCTGTTGCTACATTCTCTTCCAGATGCAGCGACCACACCTTTATAGGTTCCCAAAAAACAATCGATTCAAGTCTATTGTGTTTTAGAGCTTCTGCGAGATGCCTTCCATGCGAGAGTATCTTTTCTGCAACTGATCATGGAGGTATGTATAAGACAATCTTCATATGTACTGCTTAAAAATATATTCAACCATTTAAATTACAGGCACTGAAAGTAGAGTCAGGCTACATTTGTCTGATTGCGATATTCTTCCTGGTTTCTTTGATCCCGCTATGCTACACGATAGCGTGGGGTTGTTCGAAAACTGCGGACGACGACATCAATCCGGGACCGACAGTGGACGCTGTTATCCACGCCGAAGAGCTTTCACTGGAAGAATCTCTGCAGTGCCGAAGGAGCTTCCTTGGTCTGATGTTACAGATTATAATTCTACTGTTGATGTAGGCCAAGATTGTGAATGATATAGAAACAGAATGATTGTTGACATATAAATTCATATTTTCAGTGCAAGTATAATTGCCATGTTCATAACGAATGAACAGATTGCCTCTGCGATTGATCAGACACCGATCGTAGTGCGATCCTCGCTGATCGATGTGGAGACATTTCTCAAAGACACGGAACAGCAAATTTCCTTTCTGTTGTTTGAAGGATTGGCTACGGCTGTGGACAGGATTAGGAGTGATATGAATGATTTAGATAAGCTACTAGGAGAACCGATTCAAAACCATCTGTCGCTGTTTACTGGAATTGACATTATTTTCGAGTCAATTATGGATATTGGCACAAGTAAGTTTTGTTTGCGGTTCTTGATTTTTTCTATATAAATAATATGTTTGCAGGTAGCAATAATCTATTCCGGAGGATTTCTCTTCTTCAAGAGACCCTTGCCAGAGCTGCAAAAATCTCGTACGAAGCTGAATACCGACTGGACGAACTACAAATACAGTTATCTGTCCTACAACGGCAATGTACGTATCGAGATCGACCTCTTTGCGATACATTGAAGATTAAGAACTTTGAGGAATCGGGTCTAATAGAAAAGATACGAAAGCTACAAAATGAACCCGTTCTAGCTAAGCTGATGTCCATGGGAGAAGCGGGCAAGAACAGCACGATGAAGACGTTGACGCAGGAGTTAACGCTGGCTCGGTCTATATTCAGAAATTATAAAACGGACCTGAAAAATGCAACCGCGCCTTCCAAAGAACACATTGAAAGTTATTTGGAGGGTTTGAGCAATACAACGCTGCTATCGACAAATACATTTTCCAACTCTTTGAATGCTCTTGTAGTAGAAGTGACAAAGACGGCAAACTTTTCTGACTCATTTTTCGACTATTATCGTGAAGTGGGAGCCATTTTGTGGTTAACTGGATTAACAGCTACTGTTTGCACTTTGCTAGTTACGCTTATATTGTTGGCTGCTCTGAGCTGTGGATGTTGCCATTCCGATAATAAAGCAGGTTTGACATTGGTATTTGGAGCGATAGTTATTTGTTTATCAAGTATTGCATTGTCAGGATTTGCCATGATTGAAATGCTTCTAGGCGCTCACGGCCAAGTGTTTATCTGCAATCCTCTGTACGATGAACCTAATTACACCATTCTCGGGAAACTTATTGATAAGCCAGGTTTGATTTACCCAGTCGAACCACAAAACGGAATAATCGACGAGGTATTGCGGTCAGTTGATCCAAATAAAACATTTTCCGTGAACATATCGCTAGCAAATGCGATAAACGAATGTCAACGCCAGAAAGGCACGTTCTCTACATTCCAATTAGATACTCTATTGAACATCTCGTCAATCATGGATTGCCACAGTTATCCACACCTGGATCATGCAATCGATGAACTGGGAGCCACAGAAATTCCCTTTATTGGGTTTACCAACCAAATTCAATCGACTTTGGAAGGCATGTTGACCGACTCTGACATCAATTTGGCAACATTTCGGATGGACTTGACACAGCTTTCGCCAGATAAAGACGTTGTGACCTTTATTGATCAACTGCAACGAGTTTCTGCACAGATCCAGGACGTGGCTACGTCGTCCAGAATGACCACGCTTGGTAGTAGGGCGAAGAGGTTGCAGACTTCACTTTTAGTACCCCTTGAGCAGCTTCGTGGGGATATCGTCTATCATCTGACGGCACTAGAATTCCAGTTATCTCCATGGGCAAATCAAGTTAACAAGAGTCTAATTCATTTAAAGAGTGCTCAATCATACTTGGATGCTGAATCGGCGGAAATATGTCACAACAAAAGTGAGCAGTTTCGAAGCAGATTGAAAGGCCATTTTGAATCTTACCGGAATCACACACATGTGATTTTGAGCGACAAGTGCGCAAGCTGCAGGCCTCTATTCGACATATTCGACGCAATGAGAATGCTTTTCTGCCATCACATCATGGACCCAATGAACGGACTATGGTTCTCGTCATTTGTTTGTCTGTTTCTGTGGGCAATTGCAACTCCCGTTTCGTTAATGATGTCCACCACCTATAGGCGACTGGAGATGCTTTCCGGAAAGCTTCAGCACTCTAATAGCAATTACTATGGGTGAGATAAAGTCGAGCTTGCAATCCGAATAACCGTCAACCCACTCTGTTTTCAGGAACGAAGGTTCTACGCGATCTGATCCACGTCTTCAACTGCCACCACATCAACAACAGCCTCCTCATCTTGACCCATCCGGTCATTGGTCCATCCAAAGGTAACTTTCACACTCTTCTACATCATTCCACGGCCTCATTGCCATGCGCTGAACTAATTCAAAATTCCAACCTCTCTTCCCAACCCGCAAACAAAATTGGCACTTTCGCCCAATAGATCACATTTGACCTCATCCGGTACATCGGTAAACGTGCTTCCGGATATTGATAGGTCCAATTGGTAACCCTCAGCCAATTCCAACCGTCATCTCACCTCGCTCGTTCACGCCGATCAACATTCAGAGAAATCATCGATCCTTGTCTTGTGTCCCTTGTTTTTTTTCTTTTTCTTTGTTTTCGATCCCCACCGCAGATCCATTTCGGTGCACATTGCTGCCGCCAAGGAAAGCTGCACTGACGACGATATCATTGCAGACGATGTGGACGCCTATCGCGACGGCGAAGTCGTCATCGAGTATATAGAGCTTCAGTTTGACGACGGAGACCCGACCAAGTTTCGGGAGTGTTTGATCTGATTTTTTTTTGTACTATTCTATTGCATAATGGTATGTTTAATAAAAACTCAAAAGATAAAAAGTGATGCAACTTGGATTGCTTCGAATGTCCACAGTGCTGGAGGTGAATGCTACCAGGAGCGATAAGAACAAATTGGAGCAGCGGTTCTCAATCCGCGGCTCTCACGAGCTGTTCGTTATTTCTATCCAGTTTAAATCTTTACTATGTGTCTTTACTGTTATCTTCGGGCAATATGTTTTCCGACAATAGTAACTAGCATAATATATCAAGATTGAGTTAAATATTTATAGCATGACTGGTTCAAGTAAATTAGTTGTTAGTGTGGAAATGGAAAAAAAATCGAATGTGCTATTATCTATATACTGAATTTCCACCGGCGGTGTGTCGTCTGTCTTTTTCCGTCTATCATTAAAATGAATTATTGGCAGTGGCTGATTTTCTACCCACCGCTGTCACATCCAGGCGCTATAGTATATGCGCAAAATAGCCAGCAAGAGTTAACCGCCAGAAATTTGTATGGCGAAAGTCATCTAACGCGGGTTTTCTCAAAATAAGAAACTTTTCATGAAAAACTATTTGGTACCGATTATGTAGGATGGTGTCCGCTACCATGCCTACCAAATATTTTTTTGATGAAAGTGCTTAATTTTGAAAAATCGAACCTTAGATGCCTTTCGCCATACTGATTTCAGAAAGTTAACTCCTAGTGTGCCGCTGTAAGCATGCTCAAAGCAGGCGATTCATTGTGACTGAGTAATATTACAAACACTCATTCAAGAAATGCGGATTTATGTAGTGGTTTGTTGCCAATTTTTCTTCCTCCACATCACGGGACGAGTAATGGCGCTTGAGCCAAGGCATATTAGCCAGGGCATAGATTAAATACATTCCCTAGAAGAAGAACACAAAGGAGAAAGGAGTGATGAAAACTTTCTTAGCAAAATCACTCCCAACGTCTTAAAAACATTATGTTATCATTTGCTTGTAGTGATGATTCCTATAAATCATTCCTCCCTACTTTCCAACTCTTTGACATTTATGAGGACATTGGTGAGTCGCTGTCCTCTTGTTAATTAGATATCATATCATCATTTCCTTCCCCCTTCATTTTAACGGAACAGGTGGGCCTGGTCGACAATGGTAGTTTTCATGCTTTCTCATTTTGGACCTTTAATTAGATTGCTATTAACTCCCAAATAGCTTTCCATAAGCAATTTGAGTAAAGATGATAAAGACATACATGAAAGAAAAAATATATATGTACATTAGACCTGTTCACCATTTTCAAAAGTATTTCAGATTCAAAGTGCCACCCCTCTATTTCAATAAGTATCTTAAATGGAGTCTCCTGACCAATTTTCAGCCAAATCCATGGAGATTTAGAGGTGCATCAAACGAGATTTGTGATTTTTCAGAATTTTTCTTAAAATATCATCTGAACGCATCAATTTAACTCCACATAATAAAAGGATTAGTCGTTGATAGCTTCTTTAGACTATTATCTACCACTTTGTCATTGATACTAGGATGTTTAGAGGGCATATTCTATGACTTTTTATTAGATTTAGCTGAAAAAATGCCTTAAAACCAGAAAAATAATTTTAGGTGCTTCTGGGGGTAGTATAAATTTTCAATATGTGCCCAATTCAATTTTTCCTTTCATTTCCTTCGAGTGTTGCGGAAGTTTCGTCCATACATCACTTTATTCTGAAAAATAAGCTTCGGCATGTAATAATGCAGTTTTCGTCTCGTGAGACGTCTCACTACTCACTTTCCACAGTGAAAAGTGAGAAATGAGAAGCGTGAAGTGATTAGTGAGACATCTCACAACTATCTTCGCGCTTCTCACTTTTCACAGCGAGAGAGAAGAATGAAGATATAGAAGGTAGATGTCCCTTTACTCACTTCTCATTTCACACTGCTTACTGTAAAAAGTGAGCTTCTCACTTTTTATAGTGAAAAGTGAGAAATGAGGAATGAGAATTGAGACGTCTCTCTTCTCACTCCTAATTTCTCACTTTTCAAATGACTCTTTCGGCCAAACGCCCCTCTCGGCCAAATGTCCCTTTCGGCCTAATGACCCTTTCGGTCAAATAACCCTTTCAGTCAAATAACCCTTTCGGCCGAATGATTCTCTCGGACAAATGACTATTTCGGCCAAACGACCCTTTCGGCCAAACGACCCTTTTGGCCAAATGGCCCTTTCGGTCATTTGACTTTCAACCTAATGATCTGTTCGGCCAAATGGTATATTCGGCCACACGGCCCTTCCCGAGACCCATCGAAGGGAAAGTGATTACCTCCAATACATTTTTCAAATCAAAATCTTCCACAGAATGTACATATTCACATCTGAGTTTTCAGAATGATTTTTCAATAATTCCAAAATGCAATGTCCGATTGGGCCAATTTTCAAAAGAAAACAATGGGACCGCATTCTCCGTCGAATGCAACTTGTTGCGAGCAATTCGAGTAATGCTAAGTTCTACAAAGTGTGTCTACAAACACACATACATACGCACATACAGACATCACCTCAATTCGTTGAGCTGGGTCGATTAGTATGTAACACTGTGGGTATCCAGGCTTTCTATCAAAAGATCATTTTTGGAGTAATTCCATAGTCTTTCAGTACATCTTTATTGTACGAGAAAGGCAAAAAGGTGGGCATTTGGAGTAGGATGTAAGAAATTTAGCTGAAGAGTCAAATAAGCACTACTAACACATTTTATTATCTACAACTTTAAGCAAATAAAAAATAATACTATTCTAAATGATGTCTTTACTCATGTAACATGGACTTGGTCATATTTGAGCATGGTGCAATAGTGTCAGGTACTTGGGGACACTTTTCTGAACCATGAAACTTTCAACCGTCTAAGACGAGTTTAGTACTCTCCATTTTATTCCACTAATTATTTTGTTATCTTCAGTGTACTAAACTCGTCTTAGACGGTTGTATACATTCCACTAAAAAGAGCTTAAAATATTTTTTCATGAAACTTTTTCAAATGATCAAAATGTAGTTAGCATGGAACATCGGTCATATTTTGTGTATATGGTCAAGTAGACATAATCCTTATAATTGTAGAGTTTTTCTTGAAATGGCTTATGTGCCCGGAATTTGGGGATCTCCTCCTATACGTAAAGGCTATAGCATCACTCCAAAATCAAACTTTTGATAGAAGGCTCGGAGACCCATAGTGTTATATACCAATCGACTAAGATCGACGAATTGGGGTGATGTCTGTTATGTTTGTATGTATGTGTGTGTATGTGTACAAAATTTTGTAGACGCACTTTTTGTACTTAGCATTGGTTGAATTACTCGCAACAGGTTCTATTCGACTGGAAATCGTGTCTCATTGTTTGCTATTGAAAATTGAATGGATCGGAATTGAATGGATGGCCAAAATACTATTTCTGATGCGCAAAACACGCCAAAACAAATTCACTCATATTTTTTAGCATTTTTTTTAGCATGAGCATTACCGACCGCCCATAGTTGCTACTCCGTTATTGCCAGGTCAGCTGTTATTACACAGAGAACCAACAGATGAAGTTTGGGATTAACATCATCTTCAATGTGTAAAAACTGGTTAGCTAAAAATAAGCAATACCAATGCCGACTGTGTCCGAATGCGAGTCAATTAAAGAATGGGTAGGATAATGTTGACATGGTTCTCGCTATGATAGAAGCCGATGAGTCATCTACACTTCCACGAGAAATCACTGGGATATTGGATATATACACACTTAAAATATTTTACAGTCTACAGTATTTACAGTATTATCTGTAATCTTAAATACTTTCAACAATTTTATTTTGAGATCATCTATCAAAATGTACCGTACAGTTCGGTAATTTAAAAATAAGAGCTATCCGTCCCTACGGTACTTTTTCATTAAAAAATATATATAAATGTTTGATGCTGTCAATGATAGCTATAAAATAAAATATAATTGCAGTTTCAAATAATGATTCTCTTTATTTATTTTGTGTTCAATCAATTTTACTCATTATATATAAAAATGTCTCAAAACATCTGGACGGGTCAGCAAAAATCACTTTTCAAAATTCTTTTTACACTTAGGCCCATACAAATATAAAATTTATTTTATGTCCGACAGCTCTTGGAAGGTACGAGGGGGGATAAACAAAATAACAAGAAAACGAAAAAAAAGTCTAAAATGCAATTATTCCGTTGAAAATTTCAAATAATTATGGAAAAAGATAGCAAAGAATGTTTAGAGAATACAATGCATATGAATATTTGTAACACATTTTTAACCAGTAATTAATTCAACACAAAATATAATAAAAATAAGTAATAAAATACTGAAACTTATTTCTGAAGAAACTTTGGTTTTTATTTTTGGAAAACTGCAAGTTCTTGTATATGTTCGGAATTGCAGACATTCCGGGCTACATATACGGAATACATAGGTGAAGTCTGAAGTAGAATCAGTGGAGCACGTCATATCAGAATGCCCACGTTCCTAAAATTATTGGCATGCCATACTTGTTAGCGGCATAGATACGACATCGGACAAACCCATATACGGATGCAGGACGCAAGAAACATGCACGTGTGTGCTGCGGGGTCCTTGTGGCTCATGCATGGCGGTTGCTGCCTGGGCGCTTCCCAAGCCCCACACGATCTGAGATGTCTTCTCAGGTGTTTGGTTGCAGATTCTCCTTTAAATACTTTACTGCAAGCAAAGGTACGACACACTGAAAACAACCTTGCTTTTTAAGAGTTATAGTTCCACTTGATTTATAAAAAATAAAACATTCTTCCAAACAAGTTCAAAAATAAACTTTGTAAACATAGCGATGGGTATTGTTACATTGTTACGGCTAATGCATACTAGACTGGCCCAGGAAACAAAAAGTTGTCTAATTCCACGGGGCCCCCCCCAGGATTGTGTCTTTGGGTGAGAGAATCAATCTCTGAAAATTTCAGCTCAATCGCTTGTTGCATAAACTGGCGCATTTGATTTGAAGTGGTGTTGAACTTAGTCTGTAGATTAAAAAAACACCTTAATAAAGACAAAAAAAAAAATTGATTTGAAGTTTGTATGGGGATTTCAGCCAAAATGTATAGGAAAATACACCTCCGTCACTTATTCGATCTGGAAATTGGTTCGGATTGCTCGATTGACCTCAGAATTGCAGAAACGGTAGTTGGTATGCTACAGAACAATTTCACAGAACATTGTATGATGATTAAATGAACTTTTATATAGGTTTCGGCTAATGCGATTCGATCAAAAAACCCAAAAATACACAAATCAGCTCCTAATAAATCAGCCGAAAATGATATAAAAGTTCATTTAAACATCATGCAATGTTTTGTGAAATTGTTCTGTAGCATACCAACTGCCGTTATGCAATTCTGAGGTCAATCGAGCAATCAGAACCAATTTCCAGATCGAATGAGTGACGGAGGTGTATTTTCCTATACATTTTGGCTGAAATCCCCATACAAACTTCAAATCAAATGCGCCAGCTTATGCAATTGAGCTGAAATTTTCAGAGATTGATTTTCTCACCCAAAGACACAATCCTGGGGGGTGCCCCGTACTTAGAATTAGACAATATTTTTTCTCCCCATAGTAATCTGGGCCAGTCTAATGCATACCTGCAAATCTATGTGAACTCTGATAATATGCAAGTAGGGTGGTCGGTATTGGACATTTTTATCAAATACCGGTTTTCGGTATTTGATGGAGTCAATACCGGTAATACCGGTAGAATACCGGTTTTTGTGAAAATTTCAGGTAGTAAAAGAAAAACTTTTGATTTGGACTTCTGGATGAAAAACAATATTTGTTGACAAACTTTGAATGTTAAAATCATTGCTTGTTGAGCTGGGCAAAGCGAAACTTAAGTAGACAATACATACTGAGCGACTCATCTCCCAATCCGCATTGGATTTTGTAGCACTTTCTGGTTCAACCGAAGTAGGACGAATGGTTCCAAGACCGTCGAAAATCAGTGTCAAATACTTGCCATTAATCCCTTCCGCTTCATAGTAGGCAAAAATAAGCAACGCAAGTGATTTCCTTTATTACAGTTTCTTCCCAAGTTGTTCTTTAACCAATAAACCAGAAAAATATTCATAGAGGTATCTTCTTCGTACCGATCGTCAGGTATGGTCGTTGTCTCAGTTTCAACGATCGCCTCAGGAATGATTAGACGCTTCAAGATCCCATGCGCTTGCTTAATCAAAGTAGCTCTGGATGCCTTGAAGAAAATGCCAAAATCATTTCTGATTAATTGCTTCACGGCAGAATTATTCAAAAAAGCAAAAAAATCGGCGTATTTGGATCGTCTCTCTTGGCAAGATCATTCCTTACAAGCATCGAAATAGTGGCGGAAATTTATGTGGCTTGATTTGATAATAGTTCCAACGTAAATTGGAACGTCATATCGGCTTCATATAGAGTGCAGAACTCACAGAGCAGTAGTTCCACAACAGATCGAATAGGTTTGAGGGCTTGAATTGATTCAGTGTGCCTTGACATCAGCCACTAATTCAAATTCTTTTCCGAATTCAGAACGAACATATGTTTGCAGAGAATTGTTTTTCATAGGTGATATACGGAAAAGAACAACTACGGCTCGTACCGTTTTCACAATTGTATACATTGCGGGAAAATTTTGGACGATATCAACAATGATCATTGAAGAAAAAGTCAGATTTTTTCTACTGACAGCAACATTTTAAATACCGAAAATACCGGTATTTTCCGTCTATAATGCCGGTATTTTCGGTACCCAAAATTGGCCGGTAATACCGGTATTACCGGTTTCGGTACTACCGGTTAGACCACCCTATATGCAAGTCTCAATTGTGTATAACGTCACAGATTTCACGTTAGAGTTGAGTATTCGAGGTTTGATGCATTGCCTGGGCCGATTGAAACTCCATGTTCTATGTTGAACTTGGTTCGTCACCCGACGTTAGCTGGCTTTGGTTTTCGACCTTCTCCACTGTTTGCTCGGCTACCGTGACTAACGGCTACACCGTGAGTGTACGACCTGGTCATTCAGTTTACTCTTTTTTTTTTTATCTATTGCGTTTATTTGACTTATCAGACGTCTGACTTCGTGAAATATCGTAGAGGAGGCGATTTTCGCCAATTGTTGCGGCTTTCCTTTCCTTTGCATTGTTGGCTGCCGAGTACACCCACACCCGCTTCTCCCGTCTGTAGCCTGCGGCGTTTGACTTACTTCTCAAGAGCCCCTTTAGTTGGCAGGATCAAGATTAATATATTACCAGGTGTTCCAATCTGCCAAATTCATGGATGAGAATAAGGTGGGGGTGGAAAATTCATTTTCAGTGCAAACAAACTCGCTAGCTGTGCTAACTAAAATCCAAAATGTCTGAATCGTAGATCTGGCAAATAGGAAAACCTAGTAGTGGGCAGGACTAGTATTTGACTTCCCTAGAAATGGATCAATCGAAGATGGTGCCTTCTTGAGTCCGTAATAAACGAAGAGCTAGCATCGCTTTTGACTATCATCTTCTAATTGACCAGATCCGACAACGCATTGCTCGGATTCAGCGACTGAAGGAGAGGCTCGGGCAATGAATCAACATAGACCGACTAGAAGATCCAACTGTGAAGCGATCGTTCATTGAAGAACTTGGAGCTCGGGTAGTGCATGTTCTGGAAGGTAGCAGTGTAGAAGAGAAGTGGCAGGCGAAAAATTCTTTTACCGAAACTGGCGAGAACAACTTGGGTGAGCTGCGCATTAAAAGAAAAGAATGGATTACAAATGTTACCCGGTGGAAGATTTAGTAGCGTAGAGTAGCAAAGGCTGAGATACTGGAAGAACCAGAGACATAGGCGTAACTAGAGTCTCGGTCTAGGGGGGGCCAAGGCACCAGCTGGTGGGATGTAATTTTCAAAGGCGATTTAAAGCACTGTGCACATGGATTGCAATAGAAATTGTTTGACTAAGTTTATCGCTCATTCGTCCTAGAACTAACATAAAAAAAATCGCGAATAATACCATTGATTTTCAATGATGCTGTGATTGCTTTAAAACGCTGTGTCTGTGTCAACTTGTCTGCTCCATGTTACTAAATGTGGATACCGTAATCCGGGGGAACATTGATCAGCGGGGTAACATTGATCAGTTGAACCATTTTCAAAAGATGAATAAAGTATTACTTTCTGTTATTACGATTACTTATTATGAGTTAGGTATTTTAATCTTGACTAAATTTGCTACCGAATAATATAATCTCCACTAGAATTTGCATTTAATTTTTGCCATAGTTTGAAAAATAAAATCAACATCATTTTGTTAACTCACAGTAAGCTGCCAAAAGCACTCAAAACAAGCATAATAACAAAAAATTGAGATCGTACCTACAATTGGGTGATAAGTAATCTTATTTTCTTTGTTTATCCATATTTTTGTTTCAAAATTTTGATTTTTATTGTTGAAAAACCAGATAATTCACCTAGCGGTCATGATGCCTTACTCGAAACAATCAATACGCTTCGCCTCAGTATAATGATTTCAAAAGTAATTGCCTAACTTAAGGCGTTTACAAACGCTTGCTTTATAGACGTAACAAAGTGAAATGATTGATGATCAAAGTTACCCCAAATTGGAAATTCGAAAAACTAGACAAAACAGATTATTAAAACAATTTTATAATTATCAAATAATCAAGAACAATAGCCTCAAACGTTCTACACGTAGCAGTACTCGTTTTAAAAATATGAAAAAGCAATCATTTAATTTACGGAGGAAATATTTACAAAACATTGAAAAATTGATCAATGATACCCCGGATTACGGTAAGTGTGTAATCTAAGATTCAAGAATCTTCTTCGAATTATCTATAAATGAAATTCGATATGAGTATATTTCTGAAAGTTTTCAAGCATTTCCATGATTACTTAATGCATAAAGATCTCGATTTTTTTGAAACTTGAAATTTTTGAAACTCTTTAACCCTTATGCGGCCGACGGGGTACCCGTGTTCCTTTTTCAAATTCAAGTGTTGATATTTCAATGAATATTCATAGCTGAAAGCTGAAACTCGGTGACATCTAAGAACTCCATAAAATGTAGCATCTGTGAGAAAATCACGTTGATACAGTGAGGAGGGACGTGGGGAGGGGCATCTGATTTTTTTTACCACATGGATGGCCGACAGGGTACCCGTGTTCCCATAAATTGATATTTTCATAACTTTAACAATTTTCAACCGATTTAGATAATTTTGACAGTTTTGGAAACAGAAACTCATATACTTTTTGCCCATTGTCAAGGTTTACAGCTTTTGTCCATGGTTATACAAGAAATCTTTGAAGTAAGGCTTAAGAGTCTACACACGTAACCGAAGGACTATCAACCAGTTTCAAATATATTACATGCTCATTGCGCTTCTTAGAATAGTCGGTGTTCACAGTATATATTCTGGGTCTCCAAAAACCCTGGAGTAAGGCCTAAGTCATCCAAAAAATCCCTGGAATAAGATCTTATGGTCTGCTAACGTAACCAAAGGTCTATCGTGTAAATTCAAAAACGGTACATGCTCTTTATGGTGCTTAGCATATAATGCTTTCACAGTATATGTTCCGGGTCATCCAATGACCTTTTCTTAAAACATGTTTGCATTCCAAGTAGTTCTTGTTGCTGTGTTGATTCCAGGTAGTCTACGAACTCCATACAGTCAAGGTCTTCGGATCAATCTCCGTAATGGAGGCAGTTAACGAAGAATAAACAAGTTGCGTGACCCCTTCTTGGTATATGTTTGTATTCTAAGTAGTTCTTGTTGTTGTCGTGGGCTCCAGGTAGTCTACGAACTCCATAGAGTCAAGACATGTGGATCAACCTCAGTAACGGAGGCAGTTATTGGAGAATAAACAAGTTGTGTGACCCCTTCTTGGTATTTGTTTGTATTCCAAGCAATTCTTGTTGTTGTCATTGGTTCCAGGTAGTCTACTCCATAAATTCAAGGTCTGTGGATCAACCTCCGTAATGGAGGCAGTTAATGAAGAATAAACAAGGTATGTGACCCCTTCTTGATATATATCTGTTTTTCATGTAGTTATTGTTGTTGTCGTGAGTTCCAGGTAGTCTACGAACTCCATACAGTCAAGGTCTTTGGATCAATCTACATGATGGAGGCAGTTATCCGAGAATAAACAAGGTGCATGACCCCTTCTTGGTATATGTTTGTATTCCAAGTTGTTCCTGTTGTTGTCGTGAGTTCCAGGTAGTCTACGAACTCCACACAGTCAAGGTCTTCGAATCAATCTCCGTAATTTAGGCAGTTATCGAAGAATAAACAAGTTGCGTGACCCCTTCTTGGTATATGTTTGTATTTCATGTAGTTCTTGTTGTTGTCGTGAGTTCCAGGTAGTCTACGAACTCCATAGAGTCAAGGTCTGGGGATCGACCTCGATAACGGAGGCAGCGTTTGAAGAATAAACAAGTTTTGTGACCCCTTCTTGATATATGTTTGTATTCCAAGTAGTTCTTGTTGTTGTCGTTGGCTCCAGGTAGTCTACGAACTCCATAGATTCAAGGTCGGTGGATCAACCTCCGTAATGGAAGCAGTTATTAAAGAATAAACAAGTTGTGTGACCCCTTCTTGGTATATGTTTGTATTTCATGTAGTTCTTGTTGTTGTCGTGAGTTCCAGGTAGTCTACGAACTCCATACAGTCAAGATCTTCGGATCTATCTCCGTAATGGAGGCAGTTATCGAAGAATAAACAAGTTGCGTGACCCCTTCTTGGTATATGTGTGTATTCCAAGTAGTTCTTGTTGTTGTCGAGGACTCCAGTTAGTCTACGAACTCCATAGAGTCAAGGTATGGGGTTCGACCTTGGTAACGGATGCAGTTATTGAAGAATAAACAAGTTGTGTGACGCTTTCATGGTATTTGTTTGTATTCTAAGTAGTTCTTGTTGTCATTGGTTACAGGTAGTCTAAGAACTCCATAGAGTCAAGGGCTGTGGATCAATCTTCGTAATGGAGGCAGTTATTGAAGAATAAACAAGTTTTGTGACCCCTTCTTGGTATATGTTTGTATTCCAAGTAGTTCTTGTTGTCGTGGGCTCCAGGTAGTCTACGAACTCCATAGATTCAAGGTCTGTGGATCAACCTCCGTAATGGAGGCAGTTATTGAATAATAAACAAGTTGTGTGACCCCTTCTTGGTATATGTGTGTATTCCAAGTAGTTCTTGTTGTTGTCGAGGACTCCAGGTAGTCTACGAACTCCATAGAGTCAAGGTCGGTGGATCAACCTCCGTAACGGATGCAATTATTGAAGAATAACTGGGGAGGACGGAAGGTAGATGTTTTCCTCCAATACCTTTTCCGAACTTAATCTATCACATGTTGTGCATATGCATAATCGAGTTTCAGACATAGTAATTAATTTCCACTTCGGGTGGCTCAATACCCGGAACATAGGCAATTAACTTTAAATGTACTGAACTCGAAAGGCGATCTCTCTTCGCTTATGTGGTCGGGTTGGGATCTGACGACCAACTGGCACAATCTCACACAACCCTACTACATCGAGCGATAATACTAAATACTCATCCTACGTGGTTGGCATTGTACAAAAACATATATGAGAGAGTTAGTTCTGAGAATGTATTGCGAGAGTTCGGCTACATGCCCGGTGCTGTGAATTTGGTTTCATCAGTATCCGCTAAGCTGCGGAGGACGACGGAGGTCCTTCGTAGCTTAGTAGGGAAAACACCTGTCTAGTGTACTGGTTTCGTGGGATCAAACCCCACCGAATTTATGTAGATCAATCTCCGTAATGGAGGCAGTTATCGAAGAATAAACAAGTTTTGTGACCCCATCTTGGTATATGTTTGTATTTTAAGTAGTTATTTTCATTGTCGTGGGCTCCGTTATGAAGGCAAGGCAAAATACGTAAATGGAATCCGTATTTTTTTGTCGAAATTGGATCGAAAACGTGATAAAATCGGGTTAGGCAAAATCAGGGGTAGACAAAATCTGGGAGTGACAAAATCGGGTCAACCTCATCTGAGTGAATGTACGCATTCCTAGTATGTAGTTTTTGTTTTTGCCATGGTACTAGGTAGTCTGTGAACTCCATATAGGAATGATCTGCAGATCAACCCACGAACGGAAGGTTATTTGTATATGTTTGCATTTCAAGTAGTTCAATTGCTGTCATTAGCTGTGGGCAGTTATTGAAGAATAAACAAGATGTGAAACCTCATCTTGATATATTAGCATTCCAAGTAGTTATTGTTGTCTTGTTGTTGTTGGTTCCAGGTAGTATAAAAACTTCATTCATATCACTAATATGAAGTTGTCTATTCTTTGGAAATGCAAAATGTAAATAAATTGGAACGATACAACTTCACGCCGAGAACGCGAGGGAAAAAACGGGCTAATATCGCAAAGATCATGTACCATATTTAAATTAGATTAAGGAAACTCCTCACGGAATCCAAGTTTCAAAGTGCTCGCGTTTTCGGGGGCACACCAATAGATACGGAGGCGGCGCACAACTGTCATTTTTGCTGATTTAGCTTTGCTGCGTTGCAGCATGCGTGAAATAATAAAATGACAGTTGTGTGTTGCTTCCGTATCCAGTGGTATGCCACCGAAAACTTAGAAGTCTTACTCCATAAATTTATTGGATGACCATTAGCATATGCTATGATCGCATTTTATTCATGGGCCCCAAAGGCATGTACCAAATTTAAAACAGGCTGATATATCTATGGTGTAGATCCTAATGCCTTACTTCTGGGTTTTCTTGGATGACCATGAACATTAGAAATGGGTGCATTCTATTCTACGTACCATAAAAGGCATGTATAACTATTCAAATAGGCCGAAAGAACTCTGGTTACGCGTGAAGTTCTTGAGGATTGTTCAAGTGTTCTCTTGGATACCCATGAACATATGCAATGAAAGTGGTATATTCTATGTACCACAAAGGGCATATGTCACTTTTGAAACAATCCGAAAGGTATCTGGTTACGTGTGACGATCCTGAGGCCTATTCTAGCATTTTCTTGGAACATCATAAACATATGCAATGGACGTATTCTATTCTATGTACCACAAAGGGCATGTACCACTTTTGAAACAAGCCAAAAGATCTCTGGGTACCCATGCAGATTTAAAGGCCTATTCCAGGGTTTTCTTGGATGACAATGAACATATGCAATAAAGGCGTTCTATTCTATGTACCACAAAGGGCATGTACTAGTTTTGAAACAATCTAAAAGATCTTTGGCTACGCGTGTAGATCTTAAGGCCTTTTCCAGGATTTTCTTGGATGGCCATCAACATATGCAATGAAAGCGCTCTTTTCTATGTACCACAAAGGGCATGCACCACTTTTGAAACAATCTAAAAGATCTCTGGTTACGCGTGTAGACCTGAAGGCCTTTTCCAGGGTTTTCTTGGATGACCATGAACATATGCAATGAAGGCGCCAGAAGACTTATCTGAGAGATTTCTTCAATAACGCAGAACATATGTAGTGATGACATTTGATTTCAAGATGCGCAAGGAGCATATACCACTTTTGAGACAAGTCCATAGACCCATGGTTACGAGTGTAGACCTTAAGGACTTACTCCAGAGCTTTCTTGGATGACTCAGAACATATACTGTGAACGCATTATATGCTAAATACCACAAAGAGCATGTACCGTATTTGAAAATGCATAATAGGCCTTTGGTTACGCTAGTAGATCTTTAGGCTTTACTCCAAAGATTTCTCGGATGACTAAGACCTCATTTCAGGGATTTTTGCATTACCCGAAGCATATATTGTGAACACCTTCAATTCTAAGAAGCGCAAAGAGCTTGTAGCATATTTGAAACTGGTTGAATGGCCTTTGGTTACTCGTGTAGACACTTAAGCCTTACTTCAAAGATTTCTTGTATAACCATGGGCATGAGCTGTAAACCTTGACAATGGGCAAAAAGTATATGAGTTTCTGTTTCCAAAACTGTCAAAACTATGCAAATCGGTTGAAAATTGTTGAAGTTATGAGAATATCAATTTATGGGAACGCGGGTACCCTGTCGGCCATCCACGTGTGTTTTTTTTGTTGGCCGCATAAGGGTTAAATGTGGAATAAATTCCACGAAATTTTGTCATAATCAATATAAGTATTCATGCAATTCCAAAATGTATGCTATGTGCTGAAATAGTTAAGTACCGATGAACACAAATTTGGAATCCTAAAGTGTTTTTATGAGTCATAAATTCCATGAGTCATAAAATTATGAGTCATAAATCAAATTCCAGAATAACATAGGGTTTTTGTAGTTACTGACGTTAGGAAGAGGCTTTATTATGGTTTTCTGAATAGGTGAGAGATTTCTATGCAAAAATCAAAGAGACTTGAGAAGCAACCAAATCGATCTGAATTGTGCTGCAAAAGAAATGTTTTCTGATACGAACTGGTTTCTAAATCTAATTTTTTTTATCCTAAAAACCAAATTCTAACTAAAGCAGGCACAAAAGAGTTTTCCGATGATCCTTATGAAATCGCCAAAAAATTAAATGGAACAAGATCTTTTGAGGATTATAAAAATATTTCTTTAATGCAATCTCTGCTGTGAGTGCGAAGGTTGCCTAAATTTTGTCCTAATACTTTCAATGGAATGCGTTGTTGATTTTTCTGTCATTGTAACAAAGATTCTTAAGTTTTATAATTTTATATCTTTCTGTGCCAGAATTGTATAGCAAGAGCAAAAAGCTCCATAGGAATTTGATCAACTGTTTTGCGGCATACCTTACGATTAACTCGAAGATTTTCGAAAGAATGGTCGTTCGAAATTTCATTGACCGGATTTGTGTACATGTGCTCATTTTTATGTAGTTGCATAGAACAGAAATATTTATATCTTAATACAATTATGTTTTTATGTTTCTGTGACCAGGATACTAGTCAAACAAATGCAGAACAAATTTATTATTTTAAGCTAGCAACTGAATTAGAAGCGGCATTGATTTTAGCTTAAAAATCGAGAAAATGTTCCCGGGGGTCTAACTTAAATATTTCTATGCTTTGCTGAACAAATGGTCATACATGTGATAACGCAACAAAAAATATGTTTATAGAATTCATAATCAAAATTAAGAAATATGTAGGAAATATGTAAATGAAATAAAAACTGACTAAGTTGGAATTACTTTTCAAAATTTTCTGGGGGGGGCCACAAGTAGGTCTGGAGGGGGCCAGCCCCCCCCCCCCCTTTATCTACGCCAATGACCAGAGAGGTAAATTACGAGTTCCGTCAACGGTATATTTATCTGTAAATGGGAGTCAGGCGCTGCTGCATACAGGACAGTCAGGCATAGGTGGATTTTCTGACCGATGGAGAAAGGTTGGCTGCAGCACCCGGAGATTATTACTTCAATTACTCACTGACTTGGACAGTTGAAATGTTGGTTCGAGCACTTTGAACAGCATCAGGTCTCAGCCTGTGTTCTTCAAAAAGCAGCCATCCGACGCATGAATTCTAAAGAGGCCCTCAAGGTCTTTCGGCGGAGATGTTCAGGGCTGACCCTATGCTGCCTGTGGAAATGTTGGAGCAACTGTTACGCACTACCCGCTCCGCATAATTCTGGAGCAGGTCAAAAAGGTGGAAATGTCCCTTTATTTGCTAAACATTCATTGACTACGGAAGGGATTTCTATTGTCTGAACTACGAAAATCTGTGTGACGCCTTTTGATGCAAGCGATTTTCAGATAGGGTCCCCATTCAGATAGTCGCTGAAATCAGGCAAGGACGCATTTCATCTCCACTGTTAAATCTCAACGTAATCGATGAGATCTTGGTGGTTTCGAATGACCGTGTACCATACCTTGAGCTGTTTGATAGTTTATTTTTGTGGAACACCGAATTGGCTAATGATCACGAAACGCTATATCAGTACTGCAACGCTCTTTTCTGCAGAGTGGGCTTAAGGAGCTGACCGTATGCTTCTTTGGGACGTCTTACCATCAACATCAGCAGGACCATGTGGTTGAGTGTCAACGAGAACAACCCCTCAAACTTTGAAGTAGCCGGACGATCGAAAGATTTCAATATCTTGACAGTCTGATATCATTAGATTGCAAAAATGGGATTGACATGGAAGCACTAGTCAGAATGGTTACCTTCGCGAGTTTTCGAAATATTTGGAGACCCAACGGATTGATACATGCCCCAAAATTCGAATGTACTACTCTATCGTGAAACGCAGATGGTGTCTAAAATTTATATTTCCAATGATAACAATTGGATATCGTGTGCCGAGCAACCGATGAATACCAAATACCGAGAACAATAGATGTTCGAAATTGTAGATGGAAATAGGTCGGCCACATATTGCAAGGGATCTTAGACGAAATCTGTAAGCAAGAGTCCCTTTAATATTTGTCACCTGATAGGATGTAGAATACTTATGCCGATAGAGATATATGCTCGTATTATCACTTTTAATACTCTTTGCGAAAACTGTACTGATATATTTCGTGCCAAAATAAAAACAGTGATAAAAAATGCTCAAAATTAAAAAAAAATTAAATCTCTAAAAAAAATATTTTTTCGTCCCCTCAATATTTTTGGAAAATTTAGGGGGGGGGGGAGGGGTGACATAAAATAAATTTAATATTTGTATCGGCCTTAATACAATTCAAATAAATATTTAATGTATTCACCACTTTGAAGAAATTTAGAAAAAAAAATCTTGAAGCTGAGAGAAAATAAAGTAAAAAAATCTGAAAAGAGGATTATCACATTAAAAAATGGTCTACTTTTATGAAGAACGTAAAATACCTCAGTTCAATCAAAGGTAATTGCCTATTTCCGGGGATTAAACCACCCGACTTGGACGTTAATTTACAATGTTATGAAAACTCATATGTGAATATGTACGTTATGTGGAAGATATTGATTTGAAAAATGTATTGGAGGTAACCACTTTCCTCGTGGTTACCTCCAATACATTTTCCAAATCAATATCTTCCACATAACGTACATATTCACATATGAGTTTTCATAACATTGTAAAATACCTGTTATTTCTTCTATAAAAAGCTGAAATGCTTCGAATAGATTGAGAACTTCTGTTCAATTTATGAGAGATGATGCGGGATGCCACTTTCACTTTCCGATGTGGGTGCTACTGTTGGGTTTTAAAAGTTACCGGATGGATCCCAACGCCAATCAGTCTGTAATTGGTTTGCAAATGAAAATGCGGTTTTCAAGTAAAGTGGCAGCTTTCTTCACAACGTGGTTAGTGATTACAGTGGTATGTGAAGAAATAATTCAACGGGAGTTACAGTTACATCCAGAAACCCCAAGAAGAGGTCGATTTTTAGGACTGCTCGGACTGTTGACTGGATTATCATTGGTTGATTCGTATGAAGAAGGTGAAACAAGAATAAGACCACCTGCCGGAATTGTGAAGATCAATATTGGAAGACCCTTAATGGAATCGTTCTATCAGTATGCGTATAATCCTTACTTTTATGGATCAGTTCCGACTATTAACATCAAGATACCTCTTCGGCCTGATGGGGAACATGATGGTGGTGGATTTGGTGGTGCGGGATTTGGCGGGTTGGGCGGCGTAGGTGTGATCGGTAGCTATCCTGGACAGTTTGGGACGCACGGGCCGACGAACTTAATCGAGCCAAGACCAACGTTCGCAGATCCTGTTGTGAGTCTATTATCCATTTACAAAATACACATTTTTATTGGGTTGTTTTATTATTCAGGAAACAGCATCAGTTGAATCCGCCGAATCTGCCAAAAAGTTGAAGCCAATAAAGAAAACGAAACGTTCAAAAATTTCATCTCAACGCATCAATGGAAACACCCTGAGAAGTAATATAATCGATAACCCAATTACAGAAGAAGACCATCTTACAGAAATTACAACACAATCATTATTTCCTACACCAAATCAGGAGCTCAATGATCCGTCTACTGAGGAGCCCTTGGTTCTCCATGCTACCGCGATTCCAGTTATTGAGAACAATAGTGAAAATACCATCACAACGCAAGGGCCATTTTTAACACCACCGCCAGCTGATTTCCAACAACCAATTCCTCAGTCATACTTCCCCCAATCTGGCAGCCTTCAAGATCCATCGGAAATCAGCATAACTACTGCTGAAGCCCCCATTGACCCGTTCAGGGCAAGTCGGATCGACCGACTACAAGATTATTATAACAGAAGTTCTGATGAATTTCGGCCCGTCGCTAGTGCTTTGTAAAATATTTCTCCAGTAAAACATAAATTTTATATAACACATACAAAACTTCACCATAAACACCTAACACCTTGCCCTTTAGTTCGTTGACACCGCAAATGACCGTTCTGTAAATGTGTCGTTCCATTCTTTCTGATGATGTTCCGTCCGAGCATTACTGCGTAGCACCAGGTGATTATCAGTAATTTCTCACCTCAAATGGGTCGGTCTTTTCGGATCCACAACGCCATATGGGCTCGTTCAATTGAAGGTAGCAAGCACCAGTAGTGTAGGGCGAGCCGTCATCGCCGTCGTCGTCGTCGTCTTTGGCTGTTGTCTGACCTGCATGGAATGGTGAAGGATGATGGCGAGCATGACGAGACTTTTCCAGTTATATCGCTAAAGCTAGAGACGACAATTAAACTACATTACGTAACTTCGGGTAGAAAATTAGTTGCATTGAAATAATAAAGACATTTCGGGCCGTTGGATTGGTCGAAGTGCATAGCATATTGGATTTGATAGGTTGGTGAAGCTTGGTGAATAAATGGTAATCACAATTCACACAGATGTAATGCAGACAAACTACTATATATTTGTCAGGCACCAAATTTCTTAATTTCTTAATAATTAAAATAATAAATAAGTTAAATTCTATATTAATGGATTTTAATAGGTCACACTGATTTTAATTAATTTTAAAAATAAATATTAAACAATTGAATTGAAATAAAATTAGTTCAGCTCCTACGCTTGTGTATCATGTGCACTGCCTGCCTGGCAAAATGTTTATCCTGTTATATTCTCTCTCCAGAGATGGTTTGTCAGTTTTACATCCACTCTTTGCTAAAACGTGAATGAATTTATTACCCACTTGAACTTGCTTCTGTTCGTTTTTAAATTCAAGCGAACTCAGTGCTACCTCGATAATAACACCGGAACGCTAGACTACTGTCTGTCGACTTTTACCTCTCAGGCAGTCGTGAGCTATTGATCGACATTTTTTAGGAACTCGTCCGCAGTAAGTGGTCGCCAATTTCACAGCAACGCATGACGATCGATAAATCTACAACCGTTTACTCCGAGACGACAGACAACACATGTTCTGCTAGAGCAAACACCCATTTATCATTGGGCAATCTTCCCATGAAATTAGTCTCATCCACTTATCGTCTACGAGTTCAACCTTTTGTCGACGAAAAACAACAGGCATAAAAAACTGTCTCCTAACCTTTTAACCATTTGAACCACGAGCCACTTGTCAGCATGACCGGCAGCAGGGGCCACAACGGAGGAGACGTACGCCCAAAAAATCAACAAAACAAGGATGACTAGACGTAGACCAATTAGAGTGGCTCAGTTTCTCAGCCGACTACCGTGCGGATGAGCGCCACTTGAGCTCGATCAAATCCTTTGGTGTGCTTCCAAGAGTTGCACCTCCGTGATCGTCGTCTCTTTTGACTGACTACGCGACGTCGGTCGTATGGCTATCGATCATTGTCGTCAGTGAGATTCCCCGTCGGATGCAAATAAAACTTTCGAATGGCATCCAAGGATAATAAAATTCACTTCCTCCCCGGGTGTTCCTCGTTATCGTGATGTTTGCTGTAGAGGGACCTACAGAAGGCTTGTTTGACTTTTTTTAGAACGTCTGGACCCATTCGTAGTTTAACATGCATACACAGGAAATTGAATAGGCGCCTGGTTTGATTTCCATTTCCGATCAGACGAAACCATTTTAGTCGGACGAAAGTTGTTTATTTAGCTATGCAGCAGTTGGCACAGAAAGGTTGACAGGGAACGCTAATAACGATATTGCTTTCAATCCTTCAGGAAAGAGACTTTATAATCCGCTCTCCGGTATCATACTGTTTCTGTTTGTGTCTATTGTTGTGGGTACTTAGTGAGCATTTAGGAGTCAATGGTGAAGGCAGTTGACTGACTCGTTGTGCGTAGAGTCTAATGATAATCCTTTGCTACAGACTAGTCGTGGGCGAATGACTTTCTTCATTCATGTAAAGCAGTTTACCTGAGAGTTTAGGGCGTGAGTGGAAAAAGAATTCAATTTTTTTCGCTTTACCTCTAGAGAGTTGTTAAATTTCAATTTTCGTTGAATTGTTGCATTGCAACGTAGGATTTGATTCAATGCATGTCACTTAAACTTTTCTCAATACACACCAACCAGCGACTATTACACTCTAACTTTCACCTACTCAGTGACTGAGTAAAATTGTATTGCTATCTCTTTCTATCCCATGGAAATTTTACTCAATTTCCGTCAAAAGCAGGACAACTCAAAACTATGAGTAATTCTGCTTTTGACGGAAATTGAGTAAAATTTCCGTGGGAAGAAGAGAGACGGCAATACAATTTTACTCAGTCACTGAGTAGGTGAAAGTTAGAGTGTA
The DNA here is from genome assembly GCF_024139115.2 of Armigeres subalbatus. Classification (NCBI taxonomy): domain Eukaryota; kingdom Metazoa; phylum Arthropoda; class Insecta; order Diptera; family Culicidae; genus Armigeres; species Armigeres subalbatus. Next base: position 395,151,986 of record NC_085141.1, read on the forward strand.
GATTTTCTAGCAAATCTGTAAAAGAACCTGTCACAAATTTGATTATACAGATTTGTATAAAAACCTGGCATATGCAATATTGTTATATTCTTATACAAAAAAATGTAAGTTCACAAATAAATATTGTAAGAAAAGCTAGCATTTTCGCATATGCCTAGTTTTTATACAGATGTTGGCAGTTTCTTATACAGAATTGTTATAGAAAATCTAACAATCGCCGGTTGGGTGAACTTACTAAAACCTGTATGAGAACTGAGCATATGCGATATTGTTAGATTATTATACAATAAATGTAAGCTAACAAACAAATATGGGGGCGTTCACAAATTACGTAACGCTTAAAGGGAGGGGCGAGAAAAGTGTGACGATCCTTACATTTTTTTTTATGTTTCATACAAAAAGTGTGAGGAGGGGGGATTTAAAGTGCCCAATTCCTGCGTTACGTAATTAATGGATCTTCCCTATTGTAAGAGAAGCTTGCCAAATAGTAAAGTCTTTTACAGTATATGTATAAGAATCTAACATTTGTGCATTTGCCCAGTTGCAGGTTTTGGTAAGTTCTTATACAGGATTTTTAGATAATCTTACAATTACCGGTTGGGTGTAATATTATATACACAGCAAACGACGTGTAGAATTGCAGCTTATCCTATCAAACGAATTAACATTCGATATTCAATTAAATTTGACTGAATTTTAAAAGCAAGCACAGTTTAAACTTAATTCGATTTAAAAGAATAGTGAGATCGATTGAATGTTACGTTACGGGTCAAAAACATTATTGTGGTTCAGAATGTTCTCGAACCTCTGCAAAACATAATCCTTAGAAGGACTAGTGCGAACTAGAAAACTAAAATTGAAGCCACTCTCAAAGTGCTTTGCAAACTTTGTCATTAGTAAAATTTGATTTCCCTCATTTTTTTTCTTCTTTATTAAAGAGGCTTTCAGCTCTTGGCTAATTTCCCTCATTAGGCCTTCCAATAGGCTTTGAGTTTTTTAAAGGATTCTGGTTAATTTACAAAAAAGGTAATAAATAGGATTCAACTTTTGCCCATATACATTTTTCGAAATTTGTATTAACCGTGTATATTTACCATACTTTCCTACCACCGTTAACTGCCCACGTTATATAAGACCAGTCCTACCCAAGCGGTTCAGAAATTTATTTCACTCATCCACGCTCATTCGATTCTGTCTCATGTACCTACTGAGATTCTAAGATAAGGTCAGTCGTAAAGCTACACGTAAAAAAATAACCTTATATTAAAAAACTATTCGAAAATACTTATACTCTTCATTATGCCACCTAATGAATGATCCCATATCAAAAAGCTAATAACATTCATAAGTTAATGAAAAGTATAAGTTTCGGAATGTATGTGACTAATGCGATGTATAAGTTTTTTCTTATACATATCATTAAGCGCCTGCTTCGGCAAAAAAGTATTAGAAATCTTAATAATATATTGTACTGCTCACAAAAAAAATCTACTCCTCCGCTTAATTATAATCGCAACATAAATTATAACCACCTAAGAAAAGCATACCTCCAGAAAAAAAAGCTACTTTGATATTTTTGAAAATTCGGCCGCCAAGTGGTGGATTCTGGCGAGGAATGCTTTGATACGTGCTATTTGTACTCCGGATAAACATTCCACATTTATGAGAGCCTTGGAAAATGATCACAAAAGTTGTCATTTTGTAGTAAGGCACAATCTAGGATAGGATGTGCCAAGTATTCAGTAAAAATCGTACCGATTTTCTGTCACAATCGTACCGGTTGCTGATTGGTTGAAAATGACAATCGATTACTTCGATTGGTGGCGGCGCGTTTTCGAAGGGCAGCATGTTGTTAGTTTGACCGTGTTGCAAGTTTGTAAAGTTGAAATTAGGCAAAACTCGTAAATGTTTGAGTTTCAGTTTTTTGGGCCAAAATTAGTTTATATTGAACTGCAAACGCCATATAAATTTATCTAAAGGGTTGTAAAGGTTTAAAACTGTTGATTTTAAACGTTACCACTCCCCTCACTACAAAAATTCCACACATTTTTATTGGCAAAAATCCATTAATTGAATTCATGATTCTAATTAGTGCATACATAACCACTCCCCACGCGAAGTACAAATATAACCTATAATCAAATAAAATGTATGTGTGGCCTCTAATGTGCAGTTATTGAATTTATGTGTGGGTACAAATTGCATATATTTGGGTCGCCAAATTGCAAAAATTTATGTGTGCGACAAATATATTCAATATAAAGAATTTTTTCGGTGCTCTCTGTCATTTTGGATCTCAAAGTCATATTTTCGTTAGCAAAAACTTCTCTCTGTTAGTCTTTCGTTTCTGTTACATAAATAATGGATTGATAGGAAAGAAAAACTTCAAGTTTTGATACATGATATTTGGAAGATTTTGTAGAAAATTAATTTGGATGCACTGGCGACCACCTCGTCAGAGCAACCGACTAAAAAACAACAAGGCAGTCTCAATTGAGTTGTCACATCCTATCCTAGTACTGACCCAAAGTTGTATTCCACCGATTTTAAACCTTTCCCAGTAAAATTCACCAGCTTTTTGTATATACAAACCTTACAGATTCCAAGACGAATCGATTAGGGAGAAAATTTTGCAAATCGGTTAACCCGTTGTTTGAGTTAAATTGTCAGGAAGGGAATATAAACTCATTTTTATTATATAGATTAATTTTTTTACGTGTAGGTTAAATTCTTCCAAAAGGAAAAAAAAAAAAAATGTTCGTGTTAATTTTTACCTGGTATGTGAACTTGTATGCGTATAACAACAAGTTTATCTATCATATGCGGTAAGCAAACACTACAAAATAATTCAAGTTTCAAATGAAATCATATTAAAAACAAAATTAGTTGCAAATTAGTTTCAAAAAGGACTCAAAGAATAAAACTACAACGCAGCGTTGTGAATTGATAGTTTCAGTTTTACTTTGAATTCTAAACAAATCACACAAAACGCAGCATTTTTGCGACCAGCCCAACAAATTGATTAAAAATGAAAGATATTTTACCACTGAATGCATTTCAAATAAAGGTACAAATAAAGAAAAAAGAACAGCTTCATCAGAAGCTTCAAGAACTCGTCGATTGGACTATTAACTGTCCATATCTACTAAGGTGCTTCAAAAAACAATTTAACATTTTTTTTTATGAGCCGCCTTTTTATTCGGTTCTATTTGATGCTCTGATGCTCTGGGCATAGTTTCAGCCAAATCGGTCAACGTTTGGGCGGTTGGAAGTTTATATGGAAACATGTGTACAGAAACATCGAAAAGCTGTTATTTGCAATTAGAAGGCACAGTTTACGATTACTCATTCAACGTTGGTAGAAATAAATAAAGAATGTTATGCTGAAAGCCGCGAGAATATTATAGAGAAATGACGTCTAGAGCATCAGAATGTCAAATAGAACCGAAGAAAAGGAACATAAAAAGTAGAGGGTTGTATCAAAGATACGACCGCAAATCGAACGTAGAATTACGTATAGTGCGATAGTAGATACGAAATTTGATCATCTTTTTTTTAAGCATGTTCATGCCGGATGGTGTATTGACGAAATGTAGGCAATTTACTGTTAAAGTGTAATTACAACATTGGCTGGCGAAATTGAATTTTTCAAAAGTTAAATGGATTGAATCAATTGTTAACATAGAATCTTATAAAGTTTACTGATCGAATCATACCGAAATCTCCGGAATCCGTTGAAAAACGACTGAGTTATTGGCTCATACTTCCTGACCTCTTTTCGTGACGATCCCAAATTTGAAACTTTGGAATGACCCCCCTATCTTACTGAAGGACGTAGCCATGTTGCATGCTGTGCTAATATGGACTACCCATTTTCTGCAATTCTAGAAAAAAAGCACTTCAGAGGATTCAAATTTTTTTTTTAATGTTTCTGAAGTAGCCTTGCTTGTATAGTACCAATGAACTTCATAGAATTAATTACTATGTCTGAAACTTGATTTATGCATATGTAAAGCATGTGATAGATTTAGTCCGGAAAAGGTATTGGAGGGTAACCACTCCCTTCGGTGGAGTTTGATCACACGAAACCAGTACGCTAGACAGGTGCTTTCCCGACTAAGCTACGAAGGACCTCCATTGTCCTCCGCAGCTTAGCGGTTACCGATGGAATCAAATTCCCAGCACCTCAGAACTATCTCTAATATGTATTTTTGTACAATGCCACCCAAGTAGGATGAGTATTTAGTATTGTCTGGCTCCTACACACTTGCTTCATCAGCAACTGTGCTCGATGATGTAAGATTTTGTGAGGTTGTGCCAGTTGGTCGTCAGATCCCAACCCAACCACATGAACGAAGACAGATCGCCACTCGAGTTCAGTACATTCAAAGTTTCGTGGGATCAAACGCCACCGAAGGGAGTGGTTATCCTCAAATATTATCAATTCAGTAGAAAATCGAAATGGGCGAATATTGAGACACTGCAACAAATGTCCAATAAAATAATTTCCAATTTTAGGTAACATCGTGGCATTCTTCTATTGACACGATTAGCTCTAATCTAATCTAATCTAATCGAACACAAACGCAGCCAGTACAAAGAAAGCATCCTGGAAAATCATTGAGTTAGATGACACCCAATTATTTTTCTTGTCAATATTGAGGCTCACAGCATACCCGTGGTATGACATAAACTTCAAAGGGGCCAGGCCCACTGCGTTGTGTTTGCCTCAGAGATGATTCGTCGAGATGTATCGTTTTCAAGCAGTCACTTCAACATGATACATATCACGAATCTTCAGGGGTTGAAGGATGCGTGGATATACCGTACCATATGCACCGCGATCTTTTTAAGTTCTTATTTTGGTAGTTGTATATAAATATGTAGTGAAGTGAATAACAATATGATAAGCAATTATATAAAATTTTATATTTATTTGTAGAATATAATATGATGGTACATAATACAATAATATAAATATATAAAAGCATGAAAATATGAAAATTTTATAATATGAAAGTAAGAAACATAAAATATAATGTAATAAGAGAATAAAAATTGCTATATGGAAATATAAAAATATGAAAACATGAAATTAAAAAATGAAGATACAAAAGGATGAGTACAAAAAACATAAAAGCATGAGAAAAGCATAAAAAAAGCATGAAAATATTGAAAATTTGAAAATATAAAAAGTGATATTAAAGAATAAAATTTTGAAAATATGACAATATGAAAATCTGAAAATAAGATAATATAAAAATGTTGAACCGCAAAAATATATAACATGTAAATATGAAAGTAAAAAAAATTAAATAATAAAAATATAAAAATACAAACATATGAAAACGGAAACATGAAAATATAGAAATACGTAAATATGCAAATTCAATTATAACAACACGAAAGTATAAAGATAAAAAAAGATAAAAGAAAGGCAAAAAAAAATTAAAATATGAAAATTAAATATTAGAATTCATAACAATATGAAACTATGATAGCATGAAAAAAGAAAATACAAATATGTGAAAATACAAAAGATTGAAACATGGAATTTGAAATTTAAAAATTCAAAAGTATAAAAATATGGACATATACAGGAATAACAAATGTGACAGCATGAAAATATAAAAATATAAAAGCATCATAATGTGAGCATATAAAAGTATAAAAATAGGAAAAATATAAGAATATGGAAAATATGATAATATAAAAATATTATAATATGAAAGTGTAATAACATGAAATTATATAAATATGAAATTACAAGAATACAAAATATAAAATATAAAAATATTAAAACATATAATATCAAATAAGAAAGTGTAATGTTAAATTTAAAGAAATATGAAAATATGGCATATAAAAGTATAAAAATAGGAAAAATATAAGAATATGGAAAATATGATGATATGGAAATGCTAATATCATCTTCCAAACTCGGACGTACATGTTCATGATAGCATTAGAGGCGAAAGTATAGAATTGATAGTTCCGTTAGGAAGGAGGGAAGCATGAAGAATTCTTTTTATACGGGAGTTTGCGAAGCGAGCGTGATATGTGCCATCACAAATATTGCCTCCGCTCGCTTTCAAATCGACTTCTATCAAAACATTCTTCATGCCTGCCGTATCCTAACGGAACTATCAATTCTATACTTTCGCCTCTAATGCTATCATGAACATGTACGTCCGAGTTTGGAAGATGATATTAGCATTTCCATATCATTGTAAATCGTTTAACTTCACGTAGAAGTAACACACACGAAATCATTAATTTAATGGAAAATATGATAATATAAAAATATTATAATATGAAAGTGTAATAACATGAAATTATATAAATATAAAAATACAAAAATATAATATAAAAACATAATAAAATGAAAATTTTTAAACACAAAAATAATATACATAAATTTGTAAGATTAGGAAGGTATAAAATACGTATTTAAAACAATATAAAATGTAAAAAATAAATATAATGCAATATGAAAAATAAGTGAAATGAAATATGGAAAATAAATAAATTACTATAAATTATTTCATGGACTGGAAACTAGTGATACTCATGTTTCCTTTGAAATCTCTGTCCAGTAGACTGCTATCAGAAATCAAGGTGGGTGTAGTCCTTAATTTCAATCTATGACAAAAATGACAAAAGCATTGGAATAACTATTCCTGGCCACGCTTATCTGTACCGTCACTAGGGATATGGATATTGGGAAGGTATTCGTTGGGTTAGGATGTGCCTGTAGCTGCCAATGTGACCATGGTAGAACTTACCTCGTAACACACCACGAAGAGGTATCTACCCAGCGTTACGGGTATTCTATTGACACAATAAGCTCAGAGATTAATAATTAGTATTAATTATTATCCACATCGACATCGACAAATATTCTCCGTAAAATACCATCGAACAAGCTATGCTACAAATGGGCTTTTCCCTCTTCCTAAATTTTTGTTAAAATAAATAATAATAAATAATAATAAGCTATGCTAAATATGGACCTTTGAATCGGATGATGCTGATTATCAATAAATATTGTGCCAATATTGACTTAACGATGTCAAAAATGCAACTAATACACTCTACACAGGATTCTGTTTTTACACGAATTTTTCACGCTCGTATTTTTGATCGTGTGACTTCAATTTGCCAATTTGCTATTCTCTTTTGTGGCTTTTTTCTTGCATTTTTCAGTGACAGTTACATTTCTTGCTCCTATTTAAAATAAAATCATGCCTGCCGTATCCTAACGGAATTACATCCTAACGGAACATTATACTTTCGTCTCTGATGAACATGTTTGACTCAGTAGTGTGGAAGATGATAATTTCCATACCGCGTGTTTTTTGGGGCAGCATGGACTATGTCCAAGTGCTTTACGACCCCTCCCCACGGCTTCTGCGAGTTAGGGGGGCTGCCTAGGACGTGGTGGGGTTTGGCAGTGGGCGCAGAAAACGAGTGATCTGCTTGTGTTGAGGCAGGGGAACGACACCCAATTTTTTCACTATGGGTTTTGACAGGTTCGCCTGTTCGTGCTTTTTTGGGTGATAAATTTATCCCCCAGTGTCAAATCACCCCAATACTGATTTATTTTGCAATAGTATGTGCGCGAATTTTGAATGTTTACGTTTTTACAGGAGAATATGATGCAAAACGCCCATTTCATTCAATAATGCAACATGATACAATCATGAGAAAATAGAGAAAAAATGAACGAACTATAAATTAAAACTATTTTAGACTCGATTTCATGCTTTAAACTTAAGAATGTTCAACTTATTTGCTCAATTCTGTAGAATGCTACTTGATGCCTATGCCTTCGTTCGTTTTATATCATTTTCACCCTGGAAGTTGTTTGTGTTGCATTCGCAGTGCACTCGTATTGGTGACTCAGAAAAGATGTGACAAAGATGGCGTAGCTTGTCATCCCTGTGTGTTGAGGCAAGAGAGTCCCACGAGTCCCACACTCCAGTACCCAGCCATGTGGTAGCTTTGCAACTACAACGCGTGTGCTGGGTCAGTGCATTAGCATTACTCCTTGTAAAAAATAATAAGTCGAGTCAAGCACGAGACACTGAAGACGACCTTACAGTTGAGGTAGAAATACGTATAAGTAAAAGTATTACGATGTGGTGGAATTAAATGGAATTGTGCTAAACTCGTCTTATGACAGTGAAAACATTTCACTAAAAAAGAGCCAAATAATTTTCTTGAAAATAATACCGTTTGTTTTCGAAATAGCTATGTACGTTGCACTCTGGAGCAGAGTGTAAAATAATCGAAATTATTTGGTGCTGACAACTCACTTTTTAACACATTCATAGTCGGCTCTGGACTGTCAATATTTGGTTGAATATTGGTCATTGAATATTTTTGCACTTTCCACAAATTTATATATTTTTTCAAATCTGTTACTAAGGGGTCAGACGGACCCCTGTTGTACCCCTGGGCACCGGCTAGTCAGAGCTAGGGCTCTACTGCTCTCAGGGTCGGCTCCTGCACTTTTCAAGAGTTCTTTCAGTTGAAATAGCTCCTTATACACTATAATTGTGGGTTTTAGTATTTATTGAACTTACGGATATAAAACGTTTGTGTATGTGTGGGTGTTGGTGTTGGGCCGGCCGGCTACGCACTGCTGCCATGGACTGCCGAATTGCCTCGTGGTGAGCTATTGTTTAGGATGATAGTGGCTTGGACTTTCTGACAATCGTAGTTCTCCGCACGACGTGCGACCGTATCGAGGGTCTGGGGTAGCTGCCGACACGAGGATTGTCACAGTGGTAGGTGGTAGATGTTGGCAGCGTACAACGGTGGTGACTTGGTTTTTGCTGCTAGAAGAGAGGGGGGGATCTGGGCGCCTTACGGCGTTGTAACTTTGATACCTTCCAATTAGAACCATCCGGTTCGAGAGGTGGATTGGAAAAGCCTGCATGAAACCAATATAGTTCTCTCCGACCCTAGTAGCTCTTTCTTTCGTACATACGTCTGTTCTAAAATCCTCTTTCATTTGTGGCAGTCCATTAATTTGCATATGGCAGTCCGTTTTGCTATTCGGCAGTGCGTGCGAGGGGTGTGCGCTATGTGTGTTTTACAAATTTCGTTGCTAATTACATTTGAATTTAATTAATTCTACATTCAGATAACTTTTAAAGTGTGCATGCTAATAATAAATAATTTTAACATTTTTAGGTTTTACAATTTCTTCTCCTGTACATACAATCTATTCGGTTTCTTTTTATGCAGCTATCATTTTTTTAAACTATCATCGATAATCGATTTTATTTGAACCGACTGGCAGACTCGGGATAAAATATCTCAACGGTAACAAATCTTATCAACTTTTTCAACAAGTAAGGTTATGTATCACACAGAAATGTGTCAGAATTGCTTCCGTGAGGCAATTTCAGAGAAAAACGTCAACAGAAACAATACTACAGTGGAATGAATTAGACCTGTGCGCCGATCTACTTTGAGTCGGCGGCGGCGTGAACGCAATTTGCTAACGGCGGTGGCGGCTTAGCCGGCGCCACGCCGCGATTGTTCTCAGCGGCGGCGGCGGCGGGTCGGATCGGCGCGGTTCAATATTATCCTTCAAACATTTCGACGGTGGGTGACAAAAAAACCTTCTTTAAATATTTGCTCTTCGTGCCCTAATCGCAATAAGTATAATTTATATTGTACATACGCTGTAAAGTATTCCTTCGGGAACACCACGAGAAGAGTCGCCTAAGGTTCCTTCAAAATTCTTTCAAAGTTTCTTCAGGAATTTCTTTACGGTTTCCTTAAGTGATTTCTCCAGATTTTTTCTTGAATTTTCTTCATGAATTATTCAATAGTTCGTCCAGGAGGGTGTTTGTGTGTAATTCCTAGTGAGAACACTAGCAAAAAAATCTGAATTATGGCTACCTTAGCCTGATGGCTACAAAGCAAGGCTAAGCATGGATCTTTGGAAGTTTTTTGGTACTTCCCTGTGCCTATGATGATAATCGTGTTAGTTTACTTAGTCTACTTATTTAATAATTTAATTAATAACCGTGTATGTTCTTAATAAACACTAAGCTGCGACATGGCAATTTTCAAATGGGGAATGTAATGCCAACCAAAAAGTTTAGATGAGAAAATTTCAGCAGGACATACGTGAGAATCCTACAAACATTTTCTGGGAACTTTTCCAGGTGTTTCCTATCCAGAAAATCTAAGATACGTATTATTCATTCCTCAGAATTTCTGGATAAGGGAATCCCTAAAACTCCTAGGTAAGGAATTCTTGTAGTGAATAAAAAATTTGGGAGAATAAAACCCCTTAGAATTCTTGAGTTTCAAAGTAATTCTTGTGCATTTATTGAATATTTCTTCAAAATTCGTGAGGGAGAAATTCCTTAGAGTTATCAGAGAGCAGAATTGCATATCTAGTCTATGGTGCGAAATTCACCAGGAACAGAGGAAAATATATTTTTTTCCAAATTCCTGAAGGAAAAATTGCTTTTAATTTCTGAGTAAGGGATTTCTCAAAATTCTAGCCAGAGAGATTGCCATCATCTTTTGAAGGGGCCATTCCCCAATATTTCTTAATGAGTATTCCGGAAAGTTTCCGAAGCAGAAATTCTTGTAGGATGAAATTCTCCGAGTTCTGAAGACGAAATTCTCTACAAATTTTAAAGCAGAAATATATCACAATTGTTGTATATCGAGCTCCTATAATTCCGAAAGGAGAATTCTTCCGACATATCTTCGTGGGAGATTTTCACAGAAATTTTAGAAAAGGGAATACTTGGTTTGAGGTGATAAGGTAGGCTGTAATCCGTTAATTTTTTTTGTGGATTAATTCCCCATAATTCCAGATGGGGTAAGTCCGGATGGGGTAAAAAACAAGAAGATTGGAAAATCATTTTCCCTGAATTCATGGAGCAAGAGTTTTCTAGAATTCCTGAGGATGAATTTGTATGGAATTCATGAAAAAATACAGTCTGATGGAGTCTAAAGATCCCAAAAATCCTTGGAGGAAGAATTCTCCATGATATCTGAAGGTGTGTTGGGTACATAATCAGAACTACTGGGAAGGGATTCCCCATAATTCATAATGCAGAAAGAAAAGAACCCTGTGCTCTAGTAATATGAGCTTCCCAGATTTCTTGAAGAAGATGTTTCGTAGATTTCCTGGGGGAGGATTTGCACAAGGAAAAAGGATGTTTCCAAAATTCTCAAAGGGGCAATTCTTTAAACTTCTTTGAGAGTAGTTCCTCAGAATTTCTGTAGATTCCAGAAATGAATTTTCCAGAATTCCGAGAGAACACATTTTTTTCAGTAAGTGGTTTCTCAAAGGTATCAGGAAGATTTTCTGGTTTGGTACTAGTTATGTAAAAAGGTCTTCGCTGATTTTTCTAGCTCTTCTATGAGAAATGGTTCAATGCTGGTTTTGACATTGCCAGAAATGCAATGCTGATCAACGTATCGCACCATCTGATAACACATTACATCAAAATATCTGTCATCAGTAAAAAAAATCAGATTTCTTCCAAAAAGAAACCATATCCGGTGAATTAGTGGCATAGCGAGAAAATTTTCTTGTGGTTTTCTTGTGGGAGAGGGGGGAACTCTTGTATTAAGTTTGATCAAACAACTAAAAGTTATGATTCTGCTCGACATTGTGACCTCCGTCCTTCAAATACAATTATTCACAATCTTTTCATTTTCTAAGATTCTTTTGAGCAATTAAAATAATAAACACAAAGTACCGTTCCCCAATTTTCAAGAATAATTTGAAAGGACTCGTCCCTACCGACATAGAATAAAAATAGATATTCCTTAAACATTTATTGGATCCCAGTCCATACAAGAATTCCCTGAAGTACAGGTCTTGACCTCCTTCGGAGCTTCTTGCTTTTCTAAATCGTTTATGTTGATTGTGTTCTTTTTTAACTGAATTGGATGAACGTTCAACAATGTTTCCATTTCAGTTCATTCAATAATTCACTGTAATTTAGGCCTTAAGTTCTGCACGGGTATTCTAACAGCTGTTATCTGTTTTTAAAAATTGACAATGTGCCTTGTAATCTATAGAACCAAATTGGATATGCCCTCAAAAAGTATATTATTCCAGATCCTCTGAAAATTTCCTTGGGATATAATACGCCCTGCTTTTTTTCTCTAAAGATGGTTCATGATCTGTGTGATCCATATAACTAAATTACATAAGCCTTAAATATGAAGTCAAATGCTATTTGATTCAAATGATCACAACCAGTAAAATCTTTCTTAGCCATGCGGTAAGATGCGTAGCTACAAAAGAAAACCAAGCTGAAGGTGGCTGGGTTAGAATTCCGATCTGGTCTAAAAAACTTATTTTTTGCAATTCCTGATCATAATAACTGGTTTACAGTTAGCGTTTGAGTGATAAAACGGCCTACTTTTCCATACCAATGACATGGGTGCTTTAATGAACATTATGCAACTGAAATGGGTTGCATAAAATCCATTGAAGCACTCATTTGGGTGCTATAATGGAAAACCAGCATTAGAACAATAGTTACATGACCACATTTAGCTAAATTGGTTTGGGTGAGTGATCAAATAGTGTATTCTCTGTGTCACGTAATAAATCAAATAATTTAATGGACATGACATCAAATTCTCCAAAGGCAGTTTTATCTATCATCTTACGGTCTGTCGAGCACACAATGAGGTACGATAACATGGAATCTGTTTGTTTTCTGCAGCAACATGATTTTTCGCCAAGATTGGTCATGTTAAGTTAATAAAATTGTGCCATTTAGGTACAGATTTATCATATTTAAGCCCATTTCTCGTCGTTGCAAAAAATAGCGTTTGCAACTCGTTGCAAAACTCGATTTTTCAGCACTCGTAGTATTTATCCAACTCGGCAAGCCTCGTTGGATAAACGTACAACTCGTGCTGAAAAAATCGTCTTTTTGCAACTAGTTGCACAAACTACTATTTTTTCTCAACTCCCCTAGGCATTAAAGTATTATCGTGCCAGCCTCATATATAAATGCGAAAATGTTAACTTGGCTTAGAAACCTGGAAGTTAACAACTGTGGATGGGCTTGATGAGTAATAAGCTGCGAGTCGGTAGTGTCCTAGTGAGATATGTAATGCTAATTAGAAGATCTTTAACCGCATGTTCATTTCTGAAAGATGCAAATAGATCTTTCGTTTTACACCTGTACTCCAATTCTAGAAAATATTGGCTTGGAATGGAACAGGAATTCAATTGTCCTTTCCTTGCGTGTCGTTTTAATTACTTCAGTCGATTCTTTGACTTATTTAAGGTCAACTTTTCCCAAGAACTCAAATTTTTTAACCTTTTAACTATTTTAAAAACTGAAAGCAAAAGATGAAAAAGTGCTTCACGTATGAACCGCCTGAAGAATTGAACTGATGTTGGTTCCAGATCGGGAAAATGCTAGGCCAAACTTGAAAAACAGCATTTTTCCGATTTTTGTTTTAATTTTTAAAAATAGTTAGAAGCGTAAAAAATGGATCCTTTGGGAAAGTTGATCTTAAATAAATTAAAGAATCGATTAATCAAATGAAAAATTTGACCGGAAAGGTCAATTCACATATAGAATTTGATGTAAATGTAGAACATGTTCAATATCTAAAAGGAGCTGATCGTTACGTGTATTGACTTTTTGACCAATTGACGCCTGTACTCCAATTCTTGGACTTATTGAAACAAAAGCCAGTTTGATTCAAATGATCACTAAGAGCATATTTCATTTCTAAAAGGAGCTAATTGATCTTTCGTTATGCGTATATACGATAAGACCTATACTTCAGGGAATTCTTGGGTTTTAAATGAATTCTTGAATAAAATATATGTTGAAGGTATGCCCAATTTGAATTATCAATCGTTAGGAATATTTATATATGGTCAGCTGGAAGCATTTACCACACCAAAAGGCGAAAATATTTTAGTTTCCGCGTGGAGGTGTGGAAGCCTAAATTCCAGGGAAGTCTTGAAAGACCTGTTACATTTGGCGATAAAATATTTACCACAAAAGTTCAACTAGTGGACATAGTATCATATTTAAAAAACCCAAAGATCTATACATTAAGTGAAAAACAAGTAATATGAACCAAAATTCTTTGCTCATCATTATTCGTTTCACGTCCTCCCCATAAGTTACATGTAATTTCAGCGGCGCAGCCGAAATTTTTCAAACGTATAAGGGTTTGCACGAAATTTTTCTTCAAACAAGTCGAGGTATATGAACCCCCAAGACTAAATTATTTCAACGGCTCGCCTAAAATTCACCGGCGGCTCGGTCAAAAAAATGCAGCGGCGCGCCGGTCAAAAATGGTGGCGGCGGCGGCGCTTAAAATCGTCGGCGGCAGCGGCGCGGCGCGGCGGCGCACAGCTCTAGAATGAATGAGTCGATGGAGTAGTCATCTGACTATGTCATTCTATGTTTTGAATGAGCATGCGATGTTTGTCAAAAATCGGACTGAAGTAGCTTCATGAAGTTGAATATTTAAAGCTCTGATCCTGACGCTGATTTCAAAAGGTGAGTTGAACTCAAGTGGTTAATGTACGAAAAATACAGTTTTTAATGGTTTGAAAAGAATTTCAAGCAAGGTGGTTTGTATTGAAATAGAGCATGTCTGGAAGACCACTAGAAAATGGATTGTGATTTGTAAAATCACAAAGCGCGTCTGAAAGGCATCTGTAACATTGTTTGTGATTTGGAAAATCATAAAGCTCATTTGGGAGACTACCGAATAAGAGGGTTGACGGTCTAGAAAATCCCAAGGTGAGTCCAAGAAGCATAGATTTTGGTTAAAATAAATTTAGTTTAAAATTTATACAATTGATAGTGTACATGAGACCATAAGTTAAGCTCATTCTAACGAAATCTGAGAGATATAGAGAACTAACATATGCTACAAAATTGTTTGGAAAGCGAAATAGATTATCTTGAAGTTTATTTTGGGATTCATAGCGGAATTGCCCATTGGATCAGATATCAAAAATTCACGTAGTTAAAAAAAACTTTGCAAGCTTCCACAAAGCTGTCAGTTTGGTGTTGTTGGCTAATAGTACTAGTTAACATAAGTTTAAAATTGTGGTATGATATCTCTATCTTTTTTTAAAATAAATATCATTTTCTAGGTGTTTTTTTCCTAAGTTTAACATCGACATGTTGAAGGTCAGCTTGGTGGTGTTACTATGCACGAGGCTGATAGTTGGGGTATTTGGGCAAATATGTTATTTAGATTATTGCTGCAAACTATAATGTGTCTTGAGAGATCAATATCATAACACTAGGTACTAACTTAGATTAACATTTAAACGATACATTCTATTGACTTCAATATAGATGTTCTGCGATTGAAAACTACGATGTTAAGACAAGTTTATTTTGCAGTTCGGATTTCAAATGCATTTATCGGTTTTTCAAATGCAACATGTTCTTCTAGTGAAAATAACTTTAAATAAATCTTTTCCTGGAAGATTTTTTTGTTGTATTTTGATGGGGAATGTGTGGTTTGAGTAAGTTACCATCAGCTTTGTTTATACATTACCTCAGCGTATCAATCGGTGAGCAGCAAGCCATGACTTAGCCTCTTCTTGTCAGATCTCCGTGGCGTGCATACGCACTGACGGAGAGCTGCTGTCATCGCATTTCGCTCCAGCCATTTGGAGCCACACAATGCGCATTTTGGATTGTTCTTCCCATATATCTGTGTGCATGTGTGTCCAAAAAAGGACACACTTTTTGGAATATAGCATCAAGTTAAATTTGACGGGGAACCTGGTCACTGACAAATTATTCCTTTTTTTCAAAGTGACCCATCGAAGTGTAAATAATTCATGAGCAATTGTAGTGCAAGCATATAGATGAGAGTGGGGCGTCATGGTCATTTTTTCAAATCAAAGGTTTTTCGATACTATTCGGGGTCCCAAACAACTGTGCAGAATTTGGGCCCGATTGGTTGCTTCCTCGCTTTCCGCATTCAAGTTTGTATGGAAATTAGTATGGGAAAACAATAATTTTTGTAGAGGAGGTTCTAGAGGTTTCAGTTTATCGTAAACCAAGTGACATATTGTGTTAAAGTATGACCTGAGGAATGCCGAAACACTTTGCTAAAGAAGCTCCGTTGCTGGAATGTCCAAAAAAATGTTATAACCCTTCGAAGATTGCTTGTTCAAACCATACGCAAAAAATCTCCGCACTGCCGAACTACCTACATGGACCAATAATTTAACTGAGTGTTGTATCAAAAATAATGATCTTATAGGGCTGAGTAAGCATCGCGACAAGAAGCAAGAAAGGTTTTGCCCACAAACGTACCTTCTCCAGTAAAGTGTTTCGGCATCTGTCAGGCTATATGCTAACGTGATTGACAATAAACTGAAGCCGTTTGGAGCAGAAATGCAAAAAATATTTTTTTCCCATATTAATTTCCATATAAATTTAAAACACGATGCGAAAAGCGGGGACGCAACCAATCGAGACCATCTTCTGCACAGTCGATTGGGGTCCCAAAACGATTCAGAAAAACCTTGATTTCACTTGATTGGATGAAGTTTGCGTTTTTCCGTATAACTGCGCCCACTCTAATATAGATGCATGCAAACCAATGTGATAGAAATAATGGGATGGATCAATATAAAGAACCATAATGATTTTTCAATTTTTCTTTTCTAGATATAATTCATATTGAACGAGACAGACAGGTATCTACATCGCTAGGTGCATTTATCTGGTCCCAGCTTACTCAATATATGAGGAATAGAAAAAATCAGAAAGATTATGTGACAAAACACGACCGCACGACATGAACTACGTAAAACAATTCGGTGCATTTAAAATTAAAGTATAATTCAAAGGAGTTTAGGGTAAATAACCCAAATATGGAGGAACTAAGCACTTTCCATCACTGTTTGGGCTGGTAAAATTTATACATATGTTGTTACACTTACCTTGTGGATGTATCCAAAAGCTATTTAAATTTATCTTTTTTGTAACCGGGAAACCATTGCAACAGTAGCCATAATTGTGCTCTAAAACTAAGCCACCAATTATTGGTATAGTGTTCCAATAGCTGCGGTATTTTTACCGCATATAACCGTGATAGTTTTAAAAATTCATCAAGAAATAAAGCAGCTTTTATCGTTTGAAATATCGCCGTGACGATTTTGAATTTGGAAATTTTCATTTTAGACCCTGTATTCGGATACAGCCTTCCACTTAAACGTAGTTTACGTCATAAATCATCTTTTTGCGTTAGAATTTCTATAACTTTATGGATATTTACAAAAATGATAACTGAAATATAAATTTAGTTTATAACGCAGAAATAGTGATTTTGAGCTCCCTTTCTTCTCAAACCCTTTCTGTAATTTAGAGATGACCGTGAAGAAGTTTCAACCATTTTTCATGTTGGCCAATCACAAAATTACAAAAATTATTAAATTTATTATTGAATGTAAATTTTGCGCATTTTAGTTTCCTTCGTACGAGAAGGGCGCCCAATGATGGTTTCGCCAAGGTCGCTAGGACACCACGCTATGGCTCTGCCTGCTTCAAAAGGTGTTGACAACAGCCAATAGAAAGATCATAATTCATGCATGTTAAATGTTTTTTTTTAACTGAAGAGCATGACTATTGAAGCGATAAAACCTGAATTAATAACATCGAAAACCAAAGAGCTGTTTGAATGTTACTTGGGCACTAAATTACTATTTAATTTGCGTGATGAGCCAACAGTACATTCTAGGCTGACATTACCTTCAATGATCTTTCTTATTTTTCTTATTGGCATTACATCTCCCCTGGAACATTGCTGTCTCGAAGTTTGGTATTCATTAAGCACTTCCACAGAGGTTTATAGCAGTTACTATTTTTGCATTGGTATATTATGAGACCAATACGATGATACTTATAAGCCCAGGATAGTCGATAACATTTCGAATTTTATTTTCCAAACTATTTTTTTAAAATATATCTTTATTAGAAAAACTTGTAGCCGGCTAAATTCATAGGTTTCTCAGCATTAGAACTTTCCGTTTTTTATTAGAGGAACGGTTCGGCACTTCTAAGGGTCCTATTTCCATCCCATCAATAACAAAGCAATGAAAAGGAATTTGGTTTGTTTCTTATTTTTGTTTTTTTTTAATCAGTGAGCATGCGTGTTAGCAAAAAGAAGCGACGAGATGAATATATGTTCAGTGAGATGGAAAATGGAACAGTTCCCCTATATAGATTTTCTTGTTTTCATTCAACTAACAGGATCAAAATTTGATCAACAAATGTAGCGAGACGTAAGTGATGAAACCTTAGTTTCGGGAAAACGTGTTGTAATATTTTTAGTATTACTAGACCAACATTTGAAAAGGACGTAACAGCCAAAATTTATTCTTTCTGAATCTTTGTCCAATAGACTGGCCCAGGATACAAAAAGTCGTCCGATTCTACGGGGCACCCCCCAGGATTTTGCCTTTGGGTAATGCATATGCATATCCTTTCATAGCAATTAATGAATTTCAAAGTACTCAACCCAACTCCAAATAAATCAGCCAAAAACTGATTTAAAGTTTATTTAGTAATAGTAGCATTTGATGTTCATGGGCATGTTAACTTCATTTCCTGCAAATCTGGGCTCAATCGGGCTCTTCCATCCAATTTTCTGTACGAAATAGTAACAGAGGTGTATTTTCTCATATATTTCAGCTGAAACCCCCATATTAACTTCAAATCAATTGCGCCAGCTTATGCAATAGCGGATCAGGCTGAAATTTTCAGAGAATGATTTTCTTACCTAAAGGCAAAAAGATGGAGGGTGCCCCGTAGAATCCGACGACTTTTTTTCTCCCCATACTAGGCTGGGCCACTCTATAGTCCACGTATATAGCTTCACAGATAAAAATATGTTGTGATTTTAAATGTATTTTCAAGCACATATTTGGAGCATGCAATTAAACGCAATATTCAATCGATCTTACTATTCTTTTAAATCTAAATAAATGTAAACTGTGCTTGCTTATAAAATCCAGTCAAATTTAATTGAATATCAAATGTTAATTCGTGTGTTAGTATTTGCTGCAATTTTACACGTCGTTGAATTTTCAAAACTATTTGCTGTGTTTATATGTAGACGAAGAATCAGAAGGTATAAATTTGGGCTGTTACGCCGTTTTCAAATGTTTGTCTTGATTAGACAAATCATATGAATATTAATCCAAGTTTATTATATTATGTTCTACTTTACTGAACTCAATTGTGACCAAAAACTTACTGCATCTAGATCGTAGTCAAGATTAATGTTTTAGTATTTCTTTGCAGTACGAGAAATAAAGATACTCTCATAAAATTACCAATTTTTTTTATGGCAAGAGATCCACGCAATTTTACCTAGTTGTGTTCTTGAGCTTCAATATAGCTTTATTTTTATTTATTCATTATTCAATTCTCGACATGGGAACCTTCAGTTAGTTATTCAAATCAAACGTTTCATTGTTGTGTACATTTTTCATTGGTTTAGTTGTCCACCAGGCACAAGGCGCCACCATCGTCGTCCGACCGGATGTTTTGATTGTCCCAAAGACTGAGCTCCACGCCCTCTCCGTCTTCGAATTATCATTATGACTGCGGTTTGTCCTGATTCTTTTTTTTCAACTGACAGGACACATGTGTATGCTCCCGTGCTAGACACGATCATGCGGCGTCCATAAACCTGGCGCACGTCGATCACATGAAGGAGAGGGAAAAGGAAAATTGAGGCAAATGTCTGGAGCATGCTCGATGGTGAATAGAGGAAGGGGCCCTTCTGGAAATGGGAGGTAGATGTAGGATATTTAAAGTCTAGCTGTGCAACAGCTTAGTTACATTCGTATGTTGTCTAACGAAGGAGCAACATCTAAGTCGAGCAATGAATAATTGAAGTGTTCTGGGTTTAACGTCTGATTTTTTTTTGAAAAATTGTGTTTAGTGTTTATAGTGAAAGTGACGAAATATTGAAAAACAATAGCAAATATGTGTTCAAAATTTGTGTTGGTGTTCGCATTATGCGCCCTTGTGGATTATTCGTTGGCTTCGGTTATTCGAGAGAAGGTGCATAAGAAGGAAGACTACAGTGCATACTTCAAGACACTGACAGCATATCGTAACAGACTGCAGTTAGAAGGATTATACCCGAAATCTAAAATAGGTAGGTAATCATTTTAGTGAACCTAATACTATACGCAAAACATTGCAAACAAGTAATTCAAAACATCGCAAATTAAAAAAATAAATTGTCTAACGGAAAGCTTTTTCTCATCAATTGCCTACAGGGAATCATCCAATCAACGCACAACACTTTGATGAGCTCGAAGTACTGCAGCTTATTCCAGTTACAATCAAGCAACTCCGTCAGCATGAACTGAGCATCCAGGAGTTGCTTGCTCTTCAAAAAGTCTTCGGCAGTTTCTGGGACTTGATCGAAGAGGATGCCCATCGCAAACGTTCCGAGCCGCGTAGTGAGCTTCTGTCCGACTTGTTGAGTTCCCGCGAGGTACGTTTTGGAAAGCAGGAAATTCGCGAACACCTTAAGAACGACGTCAAAGGCAACTCCGTTCAGATGGTGTACAATACAGACGCTTCACGAACGATCAAATTTGCCGACGATTCCTCTACCAGTCCCTCCCAAAGGATTCTTCGCATGATAGCTGCAATCTGTCAGCAAGTGTACAAGAATCGTCCAGCGCAGAAATCGCGTAACAAGCGGTCAGACTCGATCAACCTGGAAAACGTAAAAGTAACCATTAAAGTTCCTCGATCGAAGCGATCGTTGCACTTGAGTGGATTGCCGAGCAAAAAAGCACCTGGTCTGAGCAAGGAGGAGCAGAGGCGTGTCGACGAGGCGAACGAAGCGGCAATTATGGAGGCACTTATGGCGCAGATTGGAAACAATGGAGTAGACCACGACGAGGAGGACGATGATTACTACGAAGACGACGAAGACTACCTGTCGGAGCACACTAAATCTAACGAATCCACCGTTACGGAGCAAGCTGGGAGCGTTGAAGAGGACAAAACTGAACGGGATTCCAACTCCAACAATCAGTTGGAAGGGCGTTCACCTGACTATGCATACGATGAAGGTGAACCCGACGACGATTACAGCATGACCGATTTCAAACCGAGATTTAGTGTTGGAGATTTCGAAAATGCGTCGGTAAACGAATTGATTATGCTGGCAATGCGACATAAAGCACGGAAACAGAGCGAGCAGAGTTCAAAATTTAAATTCGCAAGTAGATAAGTGTGAAGGAGATTTTTGTGTGTGAAAACGGAGGATCAATCGTACAAACAGAATTGTAAATATGATGTAGTGTTTAAGAATGTAAATATTCGTTAAATTTCAATCAAACGGGAAGATGCACATATATGTATAGCTAATTCAGTACTAGAACCAGTTATTGTGTAAATATATCCTTAATAAATAATTGAAAATGTATCAGCTATGTACTATTTATTATGTAAATGTAGGTGTCTTGTGCTGAAACCTTCATATCCAATAGTTGCTCTCTGGAGTCGTTATTTTCCGAACAGTACCACACTACATGATCGATGTCATCGAAACTGGCTCCACATCTACATAAGTTATCTTAGTTAGTTATCCCTAGTTACGGCGAAGATGGGCGTGGCCAGGAGTAGTAATCCTCGTGCTTTTGTTATTTTTGTATAAGACCCATCTTGATTTCTGATAGCATTCTAGATGAGGATCTCAAAAGTAAAACATGAGTATCACTAGTGTCCAATCTACGAATTACACCGTAACATTGCCAATGCTAATGCTAATGATAATGCTAATGCAAGTGGCTAGCTTTTCCGGGCCCATTTTGTTGAGCTCACCTCCGAAACCATCCTTACCAGCTGCTGTATTGGTCTTTAGCTGTTGGATGGCATCTTTAACTTCCCTCAAGGTGGGAGCTGGTTGGCTTCCATCGTCCGCTGAACTGACGTAGTCATTTCCTCCGCTGTCTTGACTTTCACTGCCTGTACTCTCAGCGACATTCAAATATTCCTCGTAGTGTTGCTTCCACCTTTCGATCACCACACGTTCGTCCGTCAAGCTGCTCCCATCCTTATCCCTAGACATTTAGGCTCGCGGCACGAAGCCTTTGCGGGATGCGTTGAGCTTCTGATAGAACTTGCGTGTTTCTTGAGAACGGCACAGCTGTTCCATCTCTTCGCACTCCGCTTTTCCAGGCGGCGTTTCTTCTCCTGAAAAAGGCGGGCCTACTGTCTCCGCTTCCGTCTATAACGTTCCACGTTCTGCCAGCTTAAATTTAGTCGCAAAGTAGGGTTTTGTTCTAGATCTGTGCTTGACTAGTTCTGACTTTATTGCTCTTACTGCTGACGCCAAATTACAAATGAACTAATTGCGTCAAAATTGCTGGTGAACCAACATCACCACAACTTTCGCACCGCCAGCGCTGCAGCTCAAAAATTTGAAATGTTTTGAAAAATAAGAAGTCCATAATGTGGTCGGGGCTCTGCCAAAACACACCAAGCGCCAACAAAAAATCAACTATTTTTCTGCCCAAGCTTTCGTTTAGTGGATTTAATCGATCTCAAATCGTATCGAGTATCCCCCAGCCCCATAACTGAGGATATCATACATCAAATATACGTATGAACTGACATGAAATGATTCCCCCTTTTCTTGTGTGTTAAACTAATTCTTTGTTGAAAGTGGTTGGATTACGACTGTGCATTTTGTAGTTCGTTTTTCGGATTGGCGGTCAGTCATGAATAATAGCGTTGACAATTTTATTTCATCGCCGTCGTTTCGATCCAGGGATGGGATCTTCTACATGGCCTGTGGTTTTATTTGGTTATAATTTTAACTTACTCAAACTTTAATCGTTTTACAAACTTACTCGATGGCAGTGATTCCCTGTAGGTCGTTATATTCAAACGGGTGTTTGTCATGGATTTGGTGAAAATTGTTTCTGGCCTCACTGTTGGTGTAAAAGTTAGTGTAGTAAAATGTTTTTTCTTAGTTAAAACTATTCTACTTGACAAAATATATCGCACTTTAATAGCTTTTACATGATACATACATGACAGTTCGGTACCCAACATGTTTCAGACAGCAGAACAAAGGGAACCGAAGCGACGATCTTTATCTTGCAACTAAAATATCTTTTCTTTTGCTGTACAATTTTAGTTATTAAAATGTGGTGGCGCATTTCACTCAAACGGCGCATTTTACACAGATTTCCTCTATACCCTTTTTCATACTAGTTTTCGTCATGAACGCTAACTTTTCGGATTCTGTTTCGACTACTCACCATTAGATGTCGTGGTGGAGCTTGAACACAAGCTGTGGACTGCAATTTGTTGAATGATGATGGATATGAATAACGATAACCTTTTACCTGTGCGAAAAACATCACAGTCTTGCTTCACCGGAATTATATTGTCGGCGTAGCATCGAATTAGAATTTGGAAGTGAGACTTCCGAACCGAACTTTCTTCCGAAGTTTTATCAGTCAAACTAAAGGATGCGTTGTTTAGCGCAATATGACATGTGAACCCAACGGACTATTTTCGAAGTTGGGAATTTTGCCTGTATCTCGAGAAAAATCCATCTTCGATAGAAAATGTCGTCTAACTTTGTACCGGATACACAATATTGACCCCAAATTCAAATCACTATATAGTCACTATTCAAATAATTATGAAAAAACTAAAAAAAAAGACAGAATCACCGTCTTCGACCATAGGTCGCACAGACTGAATACTTAACATCTAGCATGAGACAACGGACAGGACATTTACACAACACCCAGTGGACCAGTGAAGAGCTTTTCGCTTTACGAAAAGTTTTTTCCTTACCGGGGCGGGAATCGAACCCACACCCCCACACTCCACAGCCCATGCGTCTAAACTCTCAGGTCTAAACGATTGACGTCGCTAACCGCAAGGCCACGAAGCCCAAAAGCGGGCACAATGATCACAAATTTTTTGTCAATTTGCTAAGATAAACTCTTTAGGCGGGTGAGAACTGACTTACGGGACTGCAAATAAAAAAAAATAGATTAATCCACCTAACAAATTTTAAAATGCCTTGAGCAAAGCACACTAGAAATATCGAAATAGCACTTAATGAGATAAATCCGATTATAGCATGAAAAAAGTTCTCAATAATTTCGGTAAAGAATGGTTTATCGTGTCTTATCAATAGCGAAAAATGAAGTGCATTCTCCGTTGAATGCAATTCGTTGCGAAAATTAGATAATGCTCTTAGTACCAAAATATGCGTCACATATTTTAAGCACAGACTGTGCATACAGACTTCCCCTCAAAATCATATTTTTTTGCAAGCTTGACATTTAAAATCGCTGATTTTCTCTAGGTTTAAAAAAAATCTCATATGCCTGTGGAACTTTCGTTACAGTTAATAATTGCTTTCGTCTATTTTTTTGATAACTATTTGCGAATTTTCTATGGAAAATATAATAAGACGATTTTATTACTTTTACAAACACCATGCGTCTCCATGGACGTGTGGTATGGTATGACCCATAAAAGGACTGAAATAAAAAAAAATGAATCTTTAGAACGGTATGTCCAACATTTCTGTTCTTATATGTTATGTAAGGTTGTATCTTCAAAAGCATTCCACTTTAAAGTCCAAAGAGATTACATTCGGATGTCCAAAATGATTCCGCTAGGAAGCGCAAAAGAATTCAATTTAAGTGAATTTCGATCAAAAGTTCAACAAATCTTCTAACAGCTGTTGGGCTTTGGAACGGACTTCTCTTGGGCTTATAAACGGGCTTCCAAATGGGCTCAAAGAATAGGAATTCTTTTGGACTTCCGAACTGGAATGAATTTTTGAGCGGAGTCCTTTTGGGCTACTGAACAGCATCCTTTTTTGCTTCCTAACGAAATATTTTTAGGCTTCCGATCGCAGTATTTCAAGCTTTCGCATAGAGACCGCCTGAGCTTTCGAATGGAATTTTGGACTTTCGAAGTTCGCAAAAGGAATTCGCTAGGCATCCAAAAGCAATCCTCGAATGATTATGCTTAGAATCTCAGAAGAATTGTTGGGATGGCGAAACATCAGCCACTACACTGCAGCCAATGTAGGATAGCAGACGCTTAACGTCCATTATGCCTAAAGCATGGATTTTATTTTAAAATGCATCGATTGCGCAAAAAGCGGAAACAAAACGCGATTTCGTATTCATATTTTGAGATGCTTATTAATATGGTATTTTATCAAATGATTCGTGGCGTGTCGACGAAAGCCTTTGCTATTTGTTTACATCTCATGTTTTTGTCGTGGTACAATTTGGTGTGCACTTTCCGTTAGGTCCGAGCCCGTAATTATTGTCACAATTTACTTTGCATTCAGGTTTTTTAGACTTAGACTTAGACTTTTAGACTTAGAATGCAACGGTATTAATAATTTTGCGTCATGTGTTAACAACCGGCAAAAAACTGTATGCACAAGCCCTTAAAAATTATCAAAGCAAGTTAACAGAATAAAAACATCTAATGCGAACTGTTTTATAAAAAGTCTTATTGGGTTTCGTCTGGCCCGAATTAGCTCAAAATCTCAATAAACGACCGTCAGTTATTTCCATTTGGTGTTAATATGACCCTTGAACCAACTTAAGGTTTTGAAAAAATAGACTGGATTCATTTAAAAAAAAATTGTTTTTGTGCCTGTAGGATCGAGTGGTTGAAATTATTATGAAAAAAAAGGTTTTTTTTTAAAATTGTTTAATGGGCGACGTCTTTCTAAAAAATTTTAGCTACATCGGCCAACGTTTGCACTATGGGGCCTCCCCATACAAACAGGCGGACAAAAATATTTTCTTCCTTCCTTTTGACATTATAAGATGTTTTTGATATTGTCATAATAGGGAAATGTTGTTAAGCAACAATCTCAGTCATTTCGCGACTAACTTTTGAAAAGGGCCTAATATTTTGATTCTTTAACACACAAAATATAAATCTCTCATTTACAAAATATGAAGAACAAATAGGGAAGAACTTTTATTATAGTAGAATATTGAAATTTGTGTTGTTATGATGCACACCACAAAAAAAAAAAAAAAAAGTTTTGGGCTCAACGCGTTTCACGCTGGATAGCATTGCATTCAACTATAGCATCATCAACGTGCACTGCCCACTCGAAGGGAGATCCGACGACGAGAAAGAAGCGTTCTATGCGCAGCTGGAGCAGACATACGATGGATGCCCACTGCGGGACGTCAAAATCGTCATCGGTGACATGAACGCTCAGGTAGGAAGGGAGGAAATGTATAGACCGGTCATCGGACCGGATAGTCTGCATACCGTATCGAACGACAACGGCCAACGATGCATAAACTTTGCAGCCTCCCGCGGAATGGTAGTCCGAAGCACTTTCTTTCCCCGCGAGAATATCCACAAGGCCACATGGAAATCACCTAATCAAGTAACGGAAAACCAAATCGATCACGTTTTAATCGACGGAAAATTCTTCTCCGACATCACGAACGTCCGCACTTACCGTAGTGCGAATATTGAATCCGACCAATACCTCGTTGCAGTATGTCTGCGCTCAAAACTCTCGACGGTGTACAACACGCGTCGGAGTCGTCCGCCGCGGCTAAACATTGGGCGGCTACAAGACGGTAGGCTAGCCCAAGACTACGCGCAGCAGCTGAAAGTGGCACTCCCAACGGAAGAGCAGCTAGGCGCAGCATCTCTTGAAGATGGCTGGAGAGATATTCGATCCGCCATTGGAAGCACCGCAAATGCTGCACTAGGCACGGTGGTTCCGGATCAGAGAAACGACTGGTATGACGGCGAATGTGAGCAGTTAGTTGAGGAGAAGAATGCAGCATGGGCGAGATTGCTGCAACACCGCACGAGGGCGAACGAGGCACGATACAAACGTGCGCGGAACAGACAAAACTCGATTTTCCGGAGGAAAAAGCGCCAGCAGGAAGATCGAGACCGTGAAGAGACGGAGGAACTGTACCGCGCTAATAACGCACGAAAGTTCTATGAGAAGTTGAACCGTTCACGTAAGGGCCACGTGCCACAGCCCGATATGTGTAAGGACATAAACGGGAACCTTCTTACAAACGAGCGTAAGGTGATCCAAAGGTGACGGCAGCACTACGAAGAGCACCTGAATGGCGATATGGCAGACAACGGTGGCGGTATGGTAATGAACCTAGGAGCACGCGCGCAGGACATGCGACTTCCGGCTCCGAATCTCCAGGAAATCCAGGAGGAGATCGGCCGGCTGAAAAACAACAAAGCCCCTGGAGTTGACCAACTACCAGGAGAGCTGTTTAAACACGGTGGTGAGGCACTGGCTAGAGCGCTGCACTGGGTGATTACCAAGGTTTGGGAGGATGAGGTTCTGCCGCAGGAGTGGATGAAAGGTGTCGTGTGTCCCATCTACAAAAAGGGCGATAAGCTGGATTGTAACAACTACCGCGCAATCACATTGCTGAACGCCGCCTACAAGGTACTCTCCCAAATTTTATGCCGCCGACTAACACCAATTGCAAGAGAGTTCGTGGGGCAGTACCAGGCGGGGTTTAAGGGTGAACGCTCTACCACAGACCAGGTGTTCGCCATACGTCAGGTATTGCAGAAATGCAGGGAATACAACGTGCCCACACATCATCTATTTATCGACTTCAAAGCCCCATATGATACAATCGTTCGGGACCAGCTATGGCAGCTAATGCACGAAAACGGATTTCCGGATAAACTGATACGGTTGATCAAGGCGACGATGGATCGGGTGATGTGCGTAGTTCGAGTTTCAGGGGCATTCTCGAGTCCCTTCGAAACGCGTAGAGGGTTACGACAAGGTGATGGTTTTTCGTGTCTGCTTCGAGTAATACGAAGGGCAGGGATTGACACGAGTGGTACGATTTTCACGAAGTCCGTCAAGTTATTTGGTTTCGCCGACGACATTGATATCATGGCACGTAACTTTGAGAGGATGGAGGAAGCCTACATCAGACTGAAAAGCGAAGCTAAACGGATTGGACTAGTCATCAATACGTCGAAGACGAAGTACATGATAGGAAGAGGCTCGAGAGAGGTCAATGTAAGCCACCCATATCGAGTTTCTATCGGTGGTGACGAAATCGAGGAGGTTGAAGAATTCGTGTACTTGGGCTCACTGGTGACCGCCGATAACGATACCAGCAGAGAAATTCGGAGGCGCATAGTGGCTGGAAATCGTACGTACTTTGGACTGCGTAAGACGCTCGATCGAATAGAGTTCGCCGCCGTACCAAACTGACTATCTACAAAACGCTTATAAGACCGGTAGTTCTCTACGGGCACGAGACCTGGACGATGCTCGTGGAGGACCAACGCGCACTGGGAGTTTTTGAAAGGAAAGTGCTGCGTACCATCTATGGTGGAGTGCAGATGGCGGACGGTACGTGGAGGTGGCGAATGAACCACGAGTTGCATCAGCTGTTGGGAGAATCATCTCTTGTTCACACCGCGAAAATCGGACGACTGCGGTGGGCCGGGCACGTAGTCAGAATGTCGGACAGTAAACCGGTGAAAATGGTTCTCGACAACGATCCGACGGGAACAAGAAGGCGAGGTGCACAGCGGGCAAGGTGGATCGATCAGGTGGAGGACGATTTGCGGACCCTCCGCAGACTGCGTAGTTGGCAAAGTGCAGCCATGGACCGAGCTGAATGGAGGAGACTTTTATGTGCAGCACAGGCCACTCCGGCCTTAGTCTGATAATAAATAAATAAACATTGCATTAGGCATCAGGTATTTAGCTATTTAATTCAACTGAGTTCGATTTTTTAAATTACAGCTGTTTTAACTATGAGTCCCTCACGAGGGTGTTTGTTATGGGCATAGGGAAAAATTCAGGTGGCACATGTAAACAAACTAGAGTGTGCAAATTATGGATGCGCTCACGTGTTGTTCTATATACGTAGCTGATACCCGAACATGCTGTTTGTCATACAATTTGACTCAAGCGTAGCGATAAAAGTGAATATGTGTCGTTTGGATATTTAATACTTGCACAAATTGAAGTCTGTGTCCTCGATACGTTAAACTACATATGAAGTCATTCTCGTTTTTCGAATTTTCTACTGTATGTATAGACAATTTTTGTATATTCGATATATAGGTCTATCATTCGTTGTTGATCCACTACTTTTATAGTAAGTCACACGATGACCAAGGAATGCTTCCCCGTCACTCACATTGAGAGTGAGATACTGATTAGGTAGAGAGCCTAATCCATACTCTGCATTATCTACACGATCGTTATCCATCCACCATTGCTTTGAACAAAGGGTAGGAAATCTCAGCTTCTCGATCATAATAGGCACCTATCCAAACAATTATAGCCAATTCAATCTTTCGTACAGGCTTAACAGTTTGGTTTGACCCACCAAAGGTACAAAATCAGAGGTAGTCTGGTTACAGTGTTTTTACCATATGGAGTGCTAGTGGAATTTTTAAACAAATATTTTAAACTGTAACAACTATACTAAATAATAATAGAAGTCACATAGTGCTTTAGTTGTGATAATGTCCGTACTAGGAATATGGGTTTTGGCGTCTCTGCTTGGATGCTGTATTGGATACGTAGTACTACAAAGGCCAGGTTAGTTCTTTGATTAATTGAGCGGTAGGTTAGATGACGGTTCAGGCAGCTTTTATTCAGTTGCAATCAGTGGGTTATTGCCACATTTGCGATCAAATTTTATGTAAGTATCTCTAAAAATGCTGTGGCCGAGTTTCATAATGTTTGATCATTGAAGTAAAACCTAAAAATAATGGAAAGAAACTGTTTTTCATGTACCACCAATTGCCATTTTGTGAAGGACGGTAACTATGCTATTGTTTGAGGAATAATGAAGCTGTTTCGAGACAAATGTCTGCAATTAATAATTCGAATGATGTACAGTGTGTTCAATGTCAACTAACGTGTGTTTAAATATTTTCAACATTGCAAATTAAGTTTTTAGCAAAGTTTTAACAAAAACAACTATTATTTATTTTGTCAATGTAGGCATCTTTGGAGTGCTGATAGCATGAAATTAAAAAAAATTTAAACGGGTTTACTGCTTACTGTGGTGACACGTAAAATTTTCTCATGTACCATTCATGAATTACATTTACCTATTGTCTAATAAACATTTTTTGATACAAAAAGAAATCTTTATAAAGTTAGAAATTATGATGTGGGTTAAATGCAATGCACAGAAATGGATTCACATCACTCAAAGCTCTCAAATCTATCTTCTTCTGTTATATACATAACAATTAATTTCTGTTTGTCTGACCCTTATAGATTCGGAAACTACCGAACGGATCGCCGTGAAAATTTGTATGCAGGGGTTTTTGGGGCCAGAGAAGGTTCTTAAGATGGTTCGAGACCCCATCCACGGTCTAGAAGGGAGGGCGTCATAAAATGAAACACAAATTCCTGCATAACTCAGGAACTGACCAAGGAAATGGAACCCAATTTAGCGTGTGGAGATTGTTGAAGATATTTTTTTTTCTATGATGGCTCGAGGCCCTCCCTTGCTCTAGAATGGTCCCCATACAAATAAAACTCTAGTAAAAAATCGGTAATTCCCAGCTATTATATTCTCATCCGTATCGAGCTTTGAAGTGATATAAATAAAAATTTGTTAGGATTTTTTTCTCTTTGGATTTTTTAAATACATTTTATGATGCAAGAGAAAGGAGTGGATTAATCTGGGTTTTTAGTTTAGTTCAGTTAATTGTGTGGACGGATTTCGATTCAGAAAATGTTGATTTTCACAAATTGTTCGTGATAAAAACGGATCGCTTTAAAATGAAGTCTCCTATACACTTTTACAAACCACGAACGATTTATCTGCTTTCGTTTCGTGCTTGGATATAAACTAAATGGATTTATTTGTAAATTGTTTGGCAATCAAGTCATGAGAATTCGAGATAATTTGCAACCCGAAGAAATTTCCGGCGGATAGGTATTTGTTTTTTTTTTTCAGTTAGATATCCAAAAAATTTCACTTAGAATTTTGGATGAACCCCTATTTCTGTTAAGAATGAGCAATGAGCATAAGTTTCTCTTCTGAGTTTAAAAGCATTTTATCTAGAGGGGGTGCTTGGTGGCCTTGTGTCACTGCTTCTGCCTCATAAGCAGGAGATTAAGGGTTTGATCCCTGGACCTTTCCAATTTCCTATTAGATAATTTCGTTACTCATATAACTCAATCTCTTTGCAAATCAAATTCTCATTGCTAGCAAGTATGATTCTAAATATAGAATTGTTATAAAAAAACTGCCTGTTACTTAGTAGCAGTAAATAAAATGTAAAAATAGATTGGTATTCATTTGTACCCGCATACGAATGTTATATACAGTCGCTATGCTCGTGCAGGCCTCATACAAGTAAGAATGTGTGAGGTTGATGTGCGGGTAGCGATGGTGTGGTAGACGTGTGCGTGGTATTAGAATCCAATAGCATTCAAATTCTAATTGTAAAAAATGAATCCCATTAGAATTCACTTTAATACTTTCTCATTACTCTAGTACTTCTAATTCTCATTCATATATTCCTATCCCATAGATCGCATCACTTACCAAAGTGATTCCAGATAATATATCCCTTCATACTAACACAATATCCTATCCTAAGACTATCGTGGAGATGCAGAGGTATACACGGTCTCTAGTAGTAACGAGAGATGAACTAATAATCCTTCCTTCCCTTGATGACCGTAAGGACGTGGCCGGCGCCGTAATTGACTTAGTGAAATGCATTGAATTTCCGAAATTTGCACATTGAGAATGCTTGCACAAGCTCCATTCAATTGGTTCCCTGTGCAATTTTCGCAAGTTCTAATCAATCACGGAGTAGCAACTACGAATTGTACGGTTATCCTGCTCATGCTCATGAGTTTAAAAGCATTTCATCTAGAATTTCTCGTAGAAACTCGGATAAATTTCTTTTGGAAAATAAAAAGAATTTCGGATGACTTTCCTGTGGAATATTGAAAAAAAAACTAAGGAAACTAGGGTGACGTTAGAAGGAGTTTTTTTTTAAATTTACCATGAAAATTTGAATATGATTACCGAAGAAATTCTGAACAACTACTCGTTGGAATTTCAAAGAATTTCTTCTAAAAATTAGGAATAATTTCCTGAAGAAAATCAGAATAATTTTCCATGGAAATTTGGAACACAGTAGATAATGAATCATAGGTTATACAAACGAATGCTGGCATAACTTTTGGTCCGAAATTAGTTGAAATTCGAGATTTTTTAATGTTTTAAGACACATTACGATTTCGTTTCAGCTAAGTAAAAGCTTTCCCTTTTTTTTTTTCAATTACATACTAATTGTGTATTCAATTTTTGACGACCCAAGATGAATTATTAAATATTCAACATGATCGGAAAATCAAAATACACGTTTGTGTTTAAGTTATTTTTGAATAATCGACAATTGACTGTATCATTAAACAAAATGGATACCAATAAATAGTTCCAATAACGTAAAATTTCAAAGAAACTACATATCTGCCTGATGTTTTTCTGTAGTGAACTCAAAATTGTAGTAACAAATGATTTCCAATAGAAATCATCCTATTACTTGGTCACGCTCCAAAGAATTTTGTCCAAGTGTGGGATCGTTGTGGTTAAAAAAAAAATCCTCCCGCAATAGACACAGTACCTGAACCACCGGCATAAGGAAAATTGAGTTCTTTTGACAATAATATGCTCAAGAGCGTAATAAAAATATGGAACGTACTCACTGAAAATTTGACTCCAAGAACGAAATACCTGAAATTTTAAATTTCAGAAAAATTTTGATCGAGTCACCTTTATGGTATACTAACCTTTGGCTTGAGCAATTAAACGCCATATAACACAAACTATAGGTAGAGTAGAGAGCGGCAAGAGTTCGCACTTAGTTTTCAATCTTATGAAGCAAGCTTCTTGTTTGCCCTTATGAAGCAAGCTTCTGCATTTTCGCGTGGCGAAAAGAAAGAAATTTTCCTTAAGGAAAATCCACTAATTACGTGACGTAAAATTTGGCCATTTCATCACCCTGATCTTACATTTTATACATGAATCCTCTAAATAAATGTTTGAATCTTCATACTTCTCGCAAGCCCCTCCCAGCTAAGCGATGCGTAATTTATGGATGTTCATTTGGATCAAATGAAATAATCATTTAGAAGAAATTGTGTTTCCGGACTATGTTTAGGTGTAAAACAATGCCTAATAAATACATTTTCATTATTTCGCTTCAACGCTTTGTCCGCAAAGTCCTTTCTAATACCAAAGAAAGGACTTCAGCTTATCTTTAAAAGGAAAATTTGTAACAATTTTCGATTTGTGTCCCTTTTTTCTTGGTTTTGGATGGGGTTTGACATCAGAACATGAAGGTTCACATGCGTACTCTTGCTTCACCCTACAGCCCCAATTTTTTTTCAGTTAATGGTTTTAACCTATTGGAAAACCAACCGGACACAAATGGCATTAGGACATTTGGCATTATTTCTAGACCAACATTTGAAAGATCGTATTAGCCAACATTTATTTTCGTTCGATTCTTCGTCTACATATATTGCTATATCTTTGGCGAAAGAATCAGAAGAACAAGTTTTGGCTGCTACGCTCTTTTCAAATGTTGGTCTAGATTTGAAAAGAGAGCTAAGGGTTATTTGATGTATTTTATTTTTCAAATAGATAGATTAGATCTAAGATTTATCAGAACATATAAATCTAGACGGACAAACAAAACGGAAGGGATTACATCTATCATTGACTTTAGTAAATGCCTACTTCCAAAAAAGGAACCGCAATTATCGTTGCCTGATGCCAAACAAATACCTATTTGTAAAGAAAAGATCAAATCCATTATTTCCTCAGTCCGAGCAAACGCCTACTTTTAAAGAAGGGAACACATCTACCATTGCCTTAATCCGGACAAACTCCTACTTTTGAAGAAGGAATCGCATTCACTATTGTCTTAATCCGAGCAAGCGCCTACTTTTAAAGAAAGGACCACATCCACCATTGTCCTCATTCCTGCAAATGCCTACTTTAAAAGAACATTCAGAACAAGCTTTAACCCGGACAAGCGCTTCATTGCCTTAATCCAGGAAAATGCCTACTTTTTGAGAAGGGATCACACCCACCATTACCATAATCCGAACAAGCACCTAACTTTAACGAAAGAATCATATCCATCACTGCCTTATTTCTGACAAACTCATGCTTCCAAAAAAGTCCTAGTTCTGG
The DNA here is from genome assembly GCF_024139115.2 of Armigeres subalbatus. Classification (NCBI taxonomy): domain Eukaryota; kingdom Metazoa; phylum Arthropoda; class Insecta; order Diptera; family Culicidae; genus Armigeres; species Armigeres subalbatus. The sequence continues at coordinate 395,186,277 of NC_085141.1, forward strand.
ACAAACGAAAACATAATAATAAGGGTAAATCACTACATGGGCCTATGGACCCGATTTCCGGGTCACTGCACAGAAAACAAATAACTTAAATTGTTTGGAAGCCGTAGGTTTTTTTTATCTTTGGTTTATTTTGGAGGCTCAAATGCCGTGAAGCGTTACGGAGCCGAAATCAAGTTAAACAATTCATTTCTTAAATCTTATACATAATGTTAGTTTTGGGGAACCGAAAGACTCGCGGTTTGGTCGAGGTTAGGGAATACAATAATATAGTAGGAAATAAAGGGAATTTAGGTTGCTTAAATAATTACGATGCTGATGTTCACATAGTTGACATTCTTGGCGATGTTTCACATCTGTAATGGGACAAACATTTTTTTGCGAGACAACAATGAGAGGAAGACATACGAAAGGGGTTAACGACAGACATTGAAATGGACAAAGAGAGGAAGACATTCGATATGGGGTACGACCGAGAAGGGGGTGTGCAGACTAAGATCAAAATCTTACATCAGCAACTTTCACAAATTGGTGGACGAGAGACATTATTCGAGATCAAGGCCCGCCAACACTTCTCTAATAGGCTTTGGTTGTTTTCCTCGGACCCGGAGATGTTCAGTTAATGCAGATCTGGGGCCACGATTCTCCTCGCATGCCCACACGACATGATCAATGTCCTGATAATCCTCGCCGCAAACACAGAGATTGCTTTCCGAGAGCCCCACTCTGAAAAGATGTGCGTTTAAAGTGTAGTGATTGGACATTAGACGACACATGGTTCGAATGAAGTCTCGTCCTATATTCAATTTTTTGAACCATGGACGCTTCGACACCTGCGGGCGAATTGAATACAGCCATCTATCCAGCTCCCCATTTGTCCATTTCTGCTGCCAGCTGATCAAGGTTTTCTGACGAACTAATGAGAAAAATTCATCGAAGGTGATTTGCCGATCGTAAATATCACCTTCCATAGCGCCCACCTTAGCCAAAGAGTCCGCTTTCTCATTTTGCGGGATTGAGAAATGAGAAGGGACCCAAGCCATGGTGATTGTGAATGACCGTTTCGATAGAGCACTCAAAGCTTTCCTTATCCCCTTTAGGAGATACGCTGAGTGCTTCACCGGTTTCATTGACCGAACTTCCGAAATTCATTGAACTTAGACTGTCGGTGAAGATGAAAAAGTGGTCAGGAGGTAGGGAAGCGATTTGTTCGAGTGAATAGTGTATAGCTGCTAGCTCAGCAGTATACACGGAACTAGGCTCTTTGAGCTTAAAGTAGGCGCTAAAGTGGAGTCATCCATTTTTGACCCGTCAGTAAAAAAGCTTCTCTACTTGCTAGCGTGCCCGTATTGCAAATGCTGGAGGTATGACCTCCGCTCGAAGAAAGTCTGGTATTCCATGAACCTCCTGCTACATGGACAGATCAAAAGTAACAGAGGAACTGTAAGAGTCTAAGAAGTTAGCACGATTGGTGTCAACCGAAGATGGGCTTACCTCCAGCGTCATATACCAGTGGTAAATACTCATGAAACGAGATTGAGGGTTTTGTTCAAGCAGCTTCTCGAAGTTGTTAATGACCAATGGATTGAGAACCTCACAACGGAGGAGGAACCGGAGCGATAATTCCGCGAAACGATCTGTCAGAGGCAGTACTCCCACAAGTACTTCCAGACTAATCGTATGAGTTGAGTTCATACAACCGAAACGCGATACGGAGACAGCGATACTGAATCCGTTGAAGCTTCAGCATGTGTGTTTTAGCCGCGGACTGGAAGCAGAAACTACCGTATTCGAGGACCGACAGAATGGTTGTTCGGTACAACGTGATAAGATCTTCGGAATGCGCTCCCCACCAATTTCCCGTTATCGTTCGCATGAAGTTGATTCTTTTTTGGCATTTTTGTGTCAGATACACAATGTGCCTCCCAAAGGTACATTTAGAGTCGAACCAGACCCCGAGGTATTTAGAAGACATGCTATGAGTGATTGCCTTACCCATCAGTTGGAGCGAAAACTTTGCCGGCTTATGGTTTTTTGAAAAAACAACCATCTCAGTTTTCTCCGGAGAGAATGCGATACCCAGCTTTAAAGCCCAAGTAGACAAATTGTCCAAAGTATCTTGCAATGGTCCTTGCAGATCAATCGCTGTTGGCCCCGAAACGGATACAACACAATCATCTGCAAGCTGTCTTAACGAGCAATTTGGCATTAGACATTCATCAACGTCTCTGACGTAAAAATTGTAAAGAAGAGCCCTGAGGGAGACCCATGTAGCTAATTCGTGAAGTTGCCGAGTCACCATGAGAAAAACTCATACGCTTCTCTGACAACAAATTGTACAAATTGTTCAAAATTGGTGAAAGTCCACATTCGTGGAGTTTGTCGGATAAGACATCGACGCAAACTGAATCAAAAGCCCCTTAATGTCCAAAACACTGAGCCCATTTGCTTTTTTAGCGAAGGTAAGCTGAATTTCTGAAGAAAGCAACGCAAGACAGTCGTTCGTTCCCTTACCCCTGCGGAAACCAAATTGTGTATCTGACAACAAACCATTCGATTCAATCCATTCGTCTAGCCGGAAGAGAATCATCTTCTCCAACAACTTCCGAAGACAGGACAACATCGCGATGGGGCGATACGAAATACAATCCGACGCGGGTTTTCCAGGTTTTTGGATGGCTATCACCCTCATTTGCCTCCAATCATCCGGAACAATGTTGCACTCCAGTAACTGGTTGAACAAGCTCAATAGGCGCCTCTTCGCAACGTCTGGGAGGTTTTTGAGCAAATTGAACCTTATTCTATCCATCCCTGGAGCAGAATTGTTACATGAAAGGAGAGCAAGCGAGAATTCAATCATCGAAAAGGGCCGATCCATATTATCCCTGTCAGCAAAAGCATCACGTGACACTTGCTTCACCGGCATCGAATCCGGACAAACTTTCTTTGCAAAATCGAGTATCCACCGCGACGAGCTTTCACGATCTTCGTTTACGGACGACGCGTTGCGCATTCTTCTCCCGACGGTCCACAGAGTTTTCATTGAGGTCTCGCGCGATAAACCTTCGATAAACCATCGCTTCTTGAACTGGATCTCGAGCGCGATGTACCGTTTGTGAAGAACGATCGATCCGTGTTTCCGAAATTCCTTAAACGCATTGGATTTCTCACGATATAGAGCTGTGTGCACTCGATGTCCCAAGCTCCTGGCACCGGCCGGCGTTGTGCATGGAGAGCGCTGTCAATAACTAACTGAGTTAGAAACTGGTACTTTTCCCGCGGTGGAAGTTTTTTTTTTTTTTTTTTTTTTAACTAATTTTATTTGCTAATTATCTAATACATGCATTCATCTCTTAGACTAGGTGTTCCGTGTTTTCTTAACACTATCATCCTTATTTGCTATGTTACGCTTTTAGTTATTATTAATACATTTCAATTGCCTCTGGCAGTTAGAATTTTTCCTCTGGTTGAATTGAACCATGTAGGAATTACAATGTTTTCAACTTAAACTAAACTTAACCTATTTTATACTAAGGGTACAAGGAGTTATTCGTTGCAATAGAAGATTGCAACGATTTTTGTCTAAAATTGGAAATAATTTTGTTGGACATTTGTTGCAATGTCTCAATATTAGAAATTCTATGAAGTTCATTGGTACTATACCACGGAGGCAACTTCAGAATCATTTTCAAAATTTTATTTTGAATCCTCTGGAGTGCCTTCTTTCTGGTATTGCAGCAACTAGTCCATATTGGTACAGCATACAACATGGCAGGTCTAAAAATTTGTTTGTAAATCAAAAATTTGTTCTTAAGACAAAGTTTTGATTTTCTGTTTATAAGTGGATATAGGCACTTAATATATTTGTTACATTTGGCTTGAAGGCCTTCAATGTGATTTTTAAAAGTTAATTTTTGATCTAGCAGAAGTCCTAAATATTTAGCTTCGCTAGACCAATTAATTGGAACCCCGTTCATAGTGACAATATGTCTGCTAGAAGGTTTCAAATAAGAAGCTCTCGGCTTATGTGGGAAAATTATAAGCTGGGTTTTGGAAGCATTCGGGGAAATTTTCCATTTTTGCAAGTAAGTGGAGAAAATATCCAAACTTTTTTGCAATCTACTACAAATGACACGAAGGCTTCGCCCTTTGGCTGAAAGGCCCGTGTCATCTGCAAACAAAGATTTTTGACACCCTGGTGGTAAATCAGGTAAGTCAGAAGTAAAAATGTTATACAATATGGGCCCCAGTATGCTGCCTTGGACACCAGCCCTTACAGGTAATCTATCAGATTTAGTATTCTGATAGTTTACCTGCAGTGAAGCGATCTGATAAATAATTTTGGATCAGTTTAATGATGTACAGAGGAAAATTAAAATTCATCAATTTTACAATCAAACCTTCATGCCAAACACTGTCAAATGCTTTCTCTATATCAAGAAGAGCAACTCCAGTCGAATATCCTTCAGATTTGTTGAGCCGAATCAAGTTCGTAACTCTTAATAACTGATGAGTGGTTGAATGCCCATGGCGAAAACCAAATTGCTCATCAGCAAAAATAGAATTGTCATTAATATGAACCATCATTCTATTTAAAATAATCTTTTCAAACAGTTTGCTTATTGAAGAAAGCAAACTGATTGGGCGATAACTAGAAGCCTCAGCTGGATTTTTGTCCGGCTTCAAAATAGGATCAACTTTGGCGTTTTTCCATTTATCTGGGAAGTATGCCAATAAGGTACCAGTCAAAACGATTAATGCAAGAGATGGCGTTTTCTCAATGGTAGTAAAATCGAAATTTCATCACTATTAGACTACTAATCAGTGCAAACTAAGTGCAGGAGACAATCTTTTCACCTCATACTTCATTCCTTATCACTACTATCTTCAAAAACATCACCATTTTCCATAAATTTGCAAAATACTTGATTTTCCCATACATTTTATCGATTTCCAACTACCATTCTTCCATGAGCTCATGGTGGAAAATGTTAAAATCTCAGAACATAGAGTAGCAGGCTTAACAACACAGATAGAAACGCCGGTATCGCCACTCAGTGACGAGTACCGTAAACATGGTGCACGGAAGGTTGTTGTCTACACTTTTTACGGCTGCTGCACCCTGGAAGTAAATGTCATCGAAGTAAACAGTCGGTCCCCCATTGAAAACATTTGTTAAATAAATTAACCAAAAAGGATAAAGAGCTCTCAGGAAGTTTTTTGATAAGTATGTAGAAAATACCATCATCACCCGGGGCTTTCATATTTTTAAATTTTCTAGTAATAGATCTCACTTCATCCAAATTAGTTCCCAACGAAGGGTCAAAAACATTCTCTTGATTGAGAATGTCTTCGAAGCTCCGTGTAACCTGATCCTCAATTGGACTAGTGAGACCTAGACTAGAATTATGGGCACTCTCGAACTGCTGAGCAAGATTTTGAGCCTTTTCGCCATTTGTTAATAAAATTTCATTTTCCTCCTTAAGCGCTGGAATTGGCTTTTGAGGTTTTTAAGAATTTTGTTAATTTCAAAAGGGTTTCGAACTGGGATCCAACTTCGAGACATTATTCTCAAAGTTGGTATTTCTCAGAATAGCGAAACGTTTTTAATTTCATTTTGCAAATCTCGCCAATAACTTTCAACGCGGGATCGCGAGTTCTTTGGTATTGCCTTCTTCTCACATTTTTAAGACGGATCAGTAGCTGAAGATCGTCGTCAATAATAATGGAGTTGAATTTAACTTCACATTTCGGAATTGCAATGCCTCTGGCTTCGACAATTAAATTTGTCAAAGATACGAGAGCATTATCAATATCACTTTTGGTATCGAGAGGAATATCAACATCAAAATTCCTATCGATATACGTTTTATATAAATCCCAATCAGCTCTATGATAATTAAAAGTAGAGCTGATTGGATTATAAATGGCTTCTTGTGAGATTTCAAATGTCACAGGAAGGTGATCAGAGTCAAAGTCAGCATGAGTTACCAATTGGCCACACAGCTGACTTGAATCCGTTTAAACTAAATCAATTGTAGAAGGATTTCGACTGGAAGAAAAACAAGTTGGTCCATTGGGATATTGAATAGTATAATATCCCGCAGAACAATCTTCAAATAAAATTTTACCATTGGAATTGCTTTGAGCATTATTCCATGAACGGTGTTTGGCATTGAAGTCACCAATTACGAAGAATTTTGATTTGTTGCGAGTCAGAATTTGAAGATCAGCTTTCAACAAATTCTTTTGCTGCCCATTGCATTGAAAAGGCAAGTAGGCTGCAATGAAGGAAAATTGTCCAAAATTTGTTTCAACAGAAACTCCCAAGGTTTCAAAACTTTGGTTTCAAACGAAGAAAATAATTTATGTTTGATACGTCTATTAATGACAATGGCGACCCCACCACAGGCGCTGTCAAGACGATCATTTCTGTAGATAAAATAGTTTGGATCTCTTTTAATGGAGAGTCCTGGTTTTAAATACGTTTCAGTTATAATGGCAATATGCACATTATGAACTGAAAGGAAGTTGAATAATTCATCTTCCTTACCCTTTAGAGAGCGGGCATTCCAATTTAGAACTTTCACACAATTATTTGGATCCATTGAAACGGAGTCCGATTACAATTTTTTGTGTGTACTTTATACCAACCTGAACAGCTTCTGGAATGGTATTTGCTTTGAACATTGCATCAATCATGTGATGCAATTGTTCAGATAAAAAATCAAAATCGGAAGCAGTCATGCTACCTGAATCGGCAACATGACCGTTATTTTCCGTTGGGACATGGGTATAAACCTCATTTTGAGAATAGAAATTTTGTCTACCAGCAGCGATGTTTGCATACGTAGGTACATTCGAAGTATTGGAATTTACTGAAGTGCTTGCTACCCGTTGACGAGCGGCAAAATTTGTTTGTGAATTGTGGTGGGTATGAATTGCTCGACCGGTAACCGGTTTCGAAATTTGAGCGTTTGAAAAATTTCTACCCGTCGAATCTGGGATCCGATTGGAATTTCCCGTCATCAATTTTGCACGGAATTCAAAACTTTTTGCGTGAAGGGCATTCCCAGAAATTGGATTTATGATTGCCCCCACAGTTTGCGCACTTAAATTTATTGGAATCTTCTCTCACAGGACATGCGTCCTTGGCGTGAGAGGTTCCACCACAAATCATGCATTTAGCATCCATGTGACAATGTTTGGTTCCATGACCCCACTTTTGGCACTTACGGCACTGGGTAGGGTTTTGGAAATTTCCCCCAGGCCTGCGGAAATGTTCCCATGTAACACGGACATGAGACATAATACAGGCCTTTTCCAAACTTTTCATATTATTTAGTTCACTTTTGTTAAAATGAACTAAATAAAATTCTTGAGAAATGCCCCTCTGGGAAGTACCAGAATGGGTTTTTATTTTCATCTTAATTACTTGGACTGGTGAAAATCCAAGTAATTGAGAAATTTCAATTTTAATCTCATCCAGTGATTTGTCATCACTGGGGAGACCTTTCAAGACGACTTTGAACAATCGCTCAGTTTTGTCGTCGTATGTGAAGAATTTATGGCGCTTCTCAGTTAAATAGTGAAGAAGACGTTTGCGATCGTCAAAGGATCCCGGCAAAACGCGGCAGTCACCCTTCCTAGCAATCTGAAATGAAACTTTGATCCCCTGAAGGTTACTCAAAATCTCATTCCGGAAGCCAGAAAACTCGGCAACAGATACCACAATTGGCGGAATCCTTTGCTTTTTCGCATGAATCGAATCACCTGGGCTAGAGGTAGATTCGATTTGCTCAATTTCATCATTAATCAAATCGAACTGATTGCTCAGTTCGATTGGAGAAGAATTATTTCCGATATTAGAGTTAGAAGGAATATCTGAATTCTCCAGCTTCCTTCTATTTTTTCCGCGCTTTGGCAGGACGGTCTTGAAACCTTGTTTCTTTGAAGGAAGTGGAGAATTCAGAGACTCCCCTTCCTCTTGTTTTTGTTAATACTCATTGCTGAGCGTGGAGACGTGACCTTCTAAGAGGTTTTTTTCCCAGAACGGTGTCCCTGCAGGATTACCACCGCTTGTCGGAATTTTACTTCCGCAAACGGGTCCAACGTAAAACGAAGGCACGGGTCCTTGCAAAGATCGTAACGGGATCAGTGGGTACAAATAGCGCTAAGAAGCACCGTTGAAATTAAAATAGCTTCGGGTAGTATTAAAAACTTCCTTCCGCAAAGAGAGAAAGAACCGCACAGCACGAAAGCACGATGCGGTCTGACCCGCGGTGGAAGTGTTTCTATCGACTGTATGCCATCAAAGATGGCCTCCCCATATTTCCCCCAATCGATGTACTTTGTGAGGTCATATGAGAGGTCGAAAGAAGCGGATTGATTATGTTTATTGGAAATTAAAACTTCGATCGGCAAATGATCACTACCATGGGGATCTTGGACCATCTTCCAAATACAGTCCAACGATAATGAGCTTGAACAAATGGAAAGATCTAGACGGCCATCTCTTGCTGGAGAAGCCACTCGTGTAACTTCTCCTGTATTCAAAATTGACATATTGAAGTCGTCGCAGAGGTCGTATATCATTGATGAACGGTCGTACAGTTCGTACAGTTCCCCCCAGCCTGTTCCGTGGGAGTTAAAATCTCCAAAGAGCAACCGTGGCTCGGGCATAACCGAGCAGATGTGCGAGAGATCTCTACGAGATATCGCGGTGTTTGGAGGAAGATATACCGAGGCGATACTGGGGTCTTTTCCTCGAATAGTCACCTGACATGCGACAGCTTCGGTGCCTGACATCGGAGCAAAATCGACCCTATAGAAGGAGTGCTGTTTTTTGATCCCTAAAAGCACCCCTCCATATACATTTGCCCGATCGCGGCGAATAGTGTTAAAATCGGGAAAATAAAGGTTTATGTCTGATGTTAGCCATGTTTCACATCAAGCAAAAACATCGCATTGTAATTTGTTAAAAAAATTTAATTGTTAATTGTTAAAACTGTTAATTGTTGTAAAATTGTTAAAAATTAAAAAATTGAAAATATCTAATTTTGGAAGAATACTTTGACAGTTCCACTGTAGAATCGAAATCATATGAGCCTTATCGACGAAATTAGTCATCGAAGGATACGAATGACTCGAGGAGGGGCATTTTTAAGCCAGCTGCTTCAGGAGAGGAGTCAGAATAGGAAGAACAGTTTTGACCATATTCTTCACGAGGTCGGAAGCATCGAAGAAGTTGAGGATGAGCTCCACGATGCCAGAAAGTGTGAACATTGGAGCGCTCGGAGGTTGTTGTGTTCGCTCTCTGTGTTCTCTTTCTGGCTGAGAAATCGCAAGAAATGGGGCATCTGGGATTTTAGATGTCCCCGGAAGCGGTGGAAACTCTCGTTCATCCTGATGTGAAACCACAAAAGGTGAACGTTTTTGAGTTCCACCTGCGTTTGATTTCGCCATGTTGGAATGGGGCTCTCTTTGAGGCTGTTTCCTAGGCTTTTTCGAGGGACGCTGGCTTTGTTTTACTCGTTTCCTCGTTGAGCCTTTGAAAACAAAGGCCCCTTTTCCAACTTCGGAGTCAGAGCTACCTTGATCGTCCAAAGGAAGAGACGAGTAGATGTGTGTCAGATACAACTGGTGAAGCGGCTTTCCTCAGCATTTCGGCGTAGCTACGTCGAGAACGCTGCTGAAGAGAACGCTTCTGGTGAATTCGGCGCTGTATGTACGTCGGGCAAGCTTCAAGAGCATGTGGAGGGCCTTCGTTGCAATAGACACATTTCGGTGGCGTTTTGCACGCGCCATCCACTTGCTTCTCTCGATGCACAACGCACGATGCATAGCGAGGATTATTGCAGCAGTATTGAGCGGTGTGGCCCAGCTGCTTGCAATTAACACAATTCATCACCTTCGGTACATACAGCCGAACAGGTAGACAAAGTTTTCCAATCACTACGTAGTCAGGCAGTGCGGAGCCGAAGAATGTGACGCAGAAAGAATCAGACTGCGAATAAATCCGCTTCTCTCCCTCCTTCGACACCGAATACATTTGCTTGCAATCCAGTATCGCAACAGGAGGCAGAGAAGCGTTCTTGAAACGACCGAAACCTTGTTTCAAATCGTCGCATGTCATACTTCCCTCTGTCACCACCCACACGATCTCACGAACTGGTGACGGTAAATAGACATTATATTCGAGAGTGGCAATCACGTTGACCTGTTGCGATCACTGACCGTGACGCGAAGCTTACTGGATCCAACCAGGTCAATGGTCGTGACAGACGAGAATCGCTTTTCCAGATCTTTGCTGATCTGACTTATATTCAACCGCTTGCCTTTGGGTCGGAAGAAAACAACATACGGCCCAGTAGAGCATCGGAAGCCAACAAGGCATTATTTGACGAGGAAAACGCCATCATCGCCTTCGCGCATTGCAGACTTTAAATGTCTCGCAGCAGCGAGGACACACAATTGAACACTTATCACAGGGGAAAAAATAACACAAAACTTATTAACAAACACACAGGGAAAACGGACAGACGTGGTTCAAATTATCAAAAGAGGGGAAGAAAGGGGTTACAACGAGAGAGAGAGATCAAAATTATACTTAGCTTAGCCTTTACACTACAATGTCACCGGCTGGGACTTGTAGCAGCACACACCGAACAGACGGCCTCTCGCCCGTGCCGCGATCGAGGCTACAGCTGCGGGAGTCGGGACAACAGCGCCTGTGTTGGTGGAGGCGCACGATCAGTGATGATGGTGGTTGGACTGTCGGCTTTGGGCGATGATGACTTCGCCTGCCTGACGATGGACGCCGATGAGTTTGCAAAAAAAGTCTGTTTTTGCGAAAAACGATGAAAACTTTCCACATGTTTGCTTCAAAAAAGCACACTTTCACTGTAGCACTTCAGCTACGGTAAAAAAAAACCTGGCTTCGAGGAAAAAACGTAAGAATAATCGATCGTACGCGGACTATGCACTGTCTCGTACGGATGCTAGACGTGGAATGAAAGCCGTAGGTTTATAATTGATTATTCAAAAAAAGTTTCTCATTTATCCCGCACAATATTTAATATTTTTAACCATTTTAACCTAATTGATCCAATTATAGAAAATAAAAATGTAGATTTTTAACTTTCGCTTTTCGTTACATCACCACTTAGCCGGAGTGTGTCTTTCACTTTTACAAAACGGCATCAACAAATAAACACCTACCTGAAAATCGTCACAGTGCTCGATACAATCATTGCTTGAAGCTGTTAATCACCACACAATAGTGCTACGCACTTCAATCTGTCCTATTTCTTCGTTTAACTAGAACTTATATAAACACATAAGAATATATTTAAAAATGTATCCTCAAACCGAACAAAAAATTACATCGGACCAAGAACTTCAAGCCGGTCGTGCTGCCAAAAGGCCAGGAGCCTTTTTTTAGTATGAAAAAAATCCTTCATCGTTTATAGGAAAACTATCTAATACGTTGACGCTATCATGTTATTTATAATTCTCTCGATTTAAAGAATGAAAAAATATTGCTTTTTATTGTTTGGAAGCAATTTGGATGAGTGAATATGTCTTCTGAACAAATATAAATTAGTGTGAATAATACTATCTGGCATCACTTTGTCGTGGAATGTGCATATTGTTGTTTACGTCGCATTTTCTACCGTCCCTAGAAAGAATGATTGATTAAGATGTTGAGAGATAGAGTGAAAATCGCTTATGCCGGGAATTGAATTGAAGTATGCCGGAAAAGCAATCGCTGTGACTGAAATACGTGCTGCACCTCGTTAATTTAAATCAAATAAAAGCTTTTTCAAACGATGATTAGCAATAATAGCACTATAGAAGCATAATAGAAGTGAACCCCATTGCACTATTACACAGTCCACAAAATTGTATTAAAATTGTATTAAATTTGTAAAATTGTATTAAATGTGGTAAAAACCCTATTGCTTTTTATAGGACGATCCATGAATCCAAATGAGGGATAACATTTATCATCGCTTTATACCTGGCTAATGCATGCTTTCTACGAAAGTATTATGACTTTTCTATATTACTATTGACCGATGCTATATATTCACTATTTTGAGTTGTTTCAGAACTATTTAGTCAAACGGCAACAAATTTAGTGTTCAAAAAAATGCCAAATGACCTTTTGCCAAAATGGCGTTTTGTCAAATGACTTTATGCCAAATGACCCGTTCCCTATAAAAAGTAGTGAGCTCTCAGATAGAAAGAAATAATACATCTTGGATGATTAAACTCATGGACTCTCAAACATTTCGGGGCAAAGAACAGTTCTAGATTGCTTTATGAATAGGTCGTATGTGCAAACGAGAGATTCTCTTTGAACACGCTCTCTTTCGCTAATATATCGACTAGTTTGGCATGTTTTGCTACATTTCTACTTCAGCATGATAGACAAAGCTATTGTCTTTGGGTATCTACCAAGAAATTCGAAGTAGACTTTTGTATAGTTTCGTAATAATCAAAAAAAAAATTTCAAAGTAGTCTAGTCTGCCCATGATCGCATAAATGTAACATTTGCATTTTGGTTGATTTTGTAAATCGTTTGTCAATCCTCCCCACAAACTCAATCATTTCCAGCTTACCACAGATATGCAAGATAGTAAAGCCTATTTTACTGTTTTGGGATTAGATGCAGTAAATTGAGTTATCTGAACGAGTCACAGGCATTTTCAAAATGAACAAAAATGCGAGTGTTACAAATATGCGATCATGGGCAGTAGAGTTCTTTGATTTTTTTTCAAATTCGTTTATTTTAGAGGCTCAGGCGTGTTCAACACTTCACGAAGTCACGATTCTTTGTGATATGTACAATAAATATCATCTTATTATTAATTCTTATTATTAATCCTGGCATTTGGCGTCAAAGACGATATGTTCTTCGCTATTATTGATTACTAAACAACGAACAGTGGGTAATGTCTGCGACATAACCGCTAAGTGGACGTAGGACTTGACTTGACCATGCCTCTAAGATACATAATATGTCCAAATTTCTCACATCAACTATTTTGGATAAATAATCGGCGTTGCATACCATTCCTTGGCAAAATCTTCTAGTTTGATTGATAGTTTATTAATGTTTGAGCTGTTATCGGTGGTTTTTTATCCAAATAAGATTATGTGAAAGATTTGAACATCTTATGAATCTTTAAAGGCATGGTCAAGTGAAGTCCTTCGTCCACTTCGCGGTTAAGTCAGAAAAATTATCCACTGTTAGTTTTAACGCTATTTATGAAAATCACGCATAAAATTTTATCTCTAGAATATTGGATTTGGCACCCAAGTACGATTTCAGGGTTGTTACGACTAAGCGGATTTCGCGATTTTCGCGGATTTTGCGGTTTTCGCGGATTCGGCGCGGATTTACATAACGATTTTAGAACTTTGTGCGGATTTAGTTTTAGGAGTATTTTAACAAATGAAATTCTATATCTAAGGACGTTTATTTGAAAATTAGTTTTATGTCTATCTAGATGGGCTTTATTCTCGTTAGCAAATGTTTTCGAGAACAAAATTAACGTTTGTAGTTATTTACTAACATCAATTTTCGGATATTAACAAACCCTGTTTGAATTCCATGGTTACACTCTTGAGCATTGATTAAACAAATGTTATGAGGAGAGGGGTGCCACTTGTTTTAAACCATTCTGAAGCATGGCGCATTCAAAACATGTCTGTTGAAGGAAATGAACACCCGTCTTTTAAGTGCTTCCGCAGAAATTGTTTTTGATGTTGATTTTGAAAAAAAAAATTGTTGAAAATTTTTGAAAATGTTTTCCCGGAAGAGTTTTTGCAGAGAGTCCCGAGAAATTCCCGCAAGAATTCACGTTGCGATTTCCTTCGAAGTTTATTTAGCTATGATTACAAGAATTTCTGTAAAAAATCCTGAAAATTTTACAACAGATTTTTTGGAAGTTTTTCAGCAGGAAGTCACCAACCAATTTCTGTTAGAATTTCCCAAGCGATTTCTGTTGGAATTAATTAGGGGTGTCCACATACAGTTTCCGAAAATTTCCTGCATGTTGTTTTTGGGGAATTCACAAAAAAATATGAAAAAATGAAATTCCGCATAAATTTCCGGGGAACCTTTTGCAAGAATAGAGAAATTTCCACAGATGTTCTCGGAGAAACACCCGCAGATAATTTTGGAGTGACTTCTTCAGAAATTCCAAGAAGGACCATCTAGATGAAATGTTATATCAACTGCTTTTTCCTTAATCCTATTTTCAATTTTGTACAAACATGTGTAACGTTGAAGTTAAAACATATACTTAAAATCAGTAATATAATAAAAACGAACTCGAAAAAAGACGTTCACTAAATTGTTGTAATGTTCAGCGTAATATTTAACATTGATATTTAACGTGTATTTGCTTAGAATTTAGTTTTGGGTCGCGCGGATTTGGCGCAGAATGGATTTTCATGTCGCGCGGAAATGGCGTGGATTTGATTTTAGTCGGCGCGGATTTGGCGCGGAAAATATTTCAGGATTTCCGTAACAACCCTGCAATTTCTATCCCGAAGGGAATTGAAAGCTTTGATATTGATCTCTATAATTGGCTTTCTGAAGAACCGTTTGTTTTTTGGACATACATGCTGCATCATGTGGCTTTTATTCAGCCCGTCTCGGCTCATCACCGATGCCGGCCGGTCTCGGCTCGACTCTGCTGCTGCTGCCGGTATCTACTCAGCATTGCTGCTTTGTCGGGTCTGTAGGGTGGACTGCTGCTGTACTGGCTAGGTTTCGGCTGATGATGGTGGCTTCGATGACTTCATTCCCTGCTAAAAGGTGTGAGTGCTGTTCAATCGATGATGCGGTTGCTTCGCTTGTCCCGGTCAGAATGAAAGGAAAAAATCGCGTTGCGCTATTTTATGGCTTCTCGGCAGACCCAGCGGCTGCTCATTCGCTGGTGTCTGCACCAATCAGAACGTGGTAATGGAATGATGCAAGAATTATGCGGTACCCATATTTATAGGTTCCCTTGATCTCAATGTTTTTCATTGAAAACAGTTTCATGCCTATTGAAACAAGTTTTTAAGGTCTTATCAAGCATGGACATGAAAGGCATACTTGAAATCTCTCGATTGAGGGGCTTACCGCAGAAATTCGTCCACTGAGGTGAACGCTATTAACGTTTAAAATCTTTCAACACAGCGTAACGCGGTCGATTTGAATATTTTGAAATGATACCCGGTATAGTAGAGAGAGACGTAAGTCCTACGTCAAAACAGTTGCCGTTTTTGAATAACACACATATGAATAATATGTTCCATTAATCTCCCATATTTTTTTCAGCGGAATACTATGACTACCAGAACCAACCCTACGCCTATCAATGGCAGCCTCTAGAATATCAACCCCCGGATTATCCGCCAAGTTATTACAGCAGCTATTACTACTACTACCCGCTTTCCTTCGGATTCCCCGAATCACCACCATCCATTCCCGGACCACGTCTATCGTTTGACGAGGCCCAAAAACTCCTCCAAGTGTACCGTCTCATCCGGGTGATCGACATATTCCGAGAACCGATCAAAACCGTAACGTCTCTTGACAGACTGGTCCAGCAGTTAACCAACGATACCATCCAGGAGCAGCTCGTTGAACTTCTGTGCCACGTCGATGGCTACGAGGAAGTTGCCGCCCTGGTGCGTGGTCCTCCGGGGCTTGATTTGGATCTGTTTGTTGACAACATCGGTCGGTTACTCCTGGCGATCCAGCGGTCGTTGAATGCGCTAGATTTAGATGACGATGATTATCATCGCAGCATTCTTTCTCAAGGATATGCTGGACTGCCGGAAACACTCCGCAAACAACTGCGACAGTTTAGAGATGTGGCGAATGCACTGACTGTGGCTCAAATCGAACAGGAGTTGAAGGATGGTTCGAAGAGTAAAGCGAAGGAAGCACTGGTGACAGATCTTTTGGAGAACTTGACTGGAGAAGAAGATGAGGACAGCTCATTGGTGGATGAGTTCAACGAAAATTTCGATGTCGTGGATGATGATGAGGATTCGTTGGCTTTGGATAATGTTGACAAGTACGTAGTTGTGATTGATGATGTTGAAAAAGAACAACAATCCCAGAAACCACAATTTAGCCAAGAAGATCTCGATAAATTGGCCAATGTTTTGGAGCATTATTTGGAACAACAAAAAATGGCCGAAGATATTTTGAAGAAAGAAAAAAGTCAAGAGAAGCCAGTGCTACTAAAACCTAGTGTTGATCCTACGACTAGCACGACAACTACGTCGACCACACCACCTACCCCGGTTCCTTCAACCATCTCGGAAAAGGATAGAGACTCGTGGTTAGACCATTTGTTCGGCAAAGGTAATCTTAAGCCAAATCATCAAACGATCGATGTAAGTCAACCGGCGGAGCTGATTGAACCCGAGGTAGAGGAAGCAAATGCATGGGTTCACGAAGATGATTTTAATAAAAATGCGCTGGACTTCGATATCGATCAACGTTTCCAAGTTCACACAAGTACCGAGAAGTCGAGTACACTTTCTACAGTGGCTCATTCATTACCAATGTGGCTCACAAAGAAACCCGTACTTAAGAAAGATGAAAATAAAAGTAATGTCTTTTTTATTATGATTAAAAATTTGATAAATTCAACTTTTCTATTTTTTTTTAAATATTTTACAGAATCAGGATATGAAATCTTGAATAAAACAGAACGACATTTACTGAGAGAGCTCCCGAACAACGAGGGTAATCATTGCAACACGTTTTAAAACCAGTAATTAAATTATCTGAATTTATCATCTTTTCCACAGAAGTAACAACCGAAGAAGCATCCGTAGAAGCATCCGAAGGAGAAGCCCGAGAACTTCCAATCGATCAAGAGAAACTTGTTGAAGAACAAAGTCAGTATTGAGAGCAATATTGTACGACACTATTCTAATCAATTATATTTTAGTCGACGAACCTAACAGGTTCGACCTACTTGCAGATTTGACTGAACACAAAGTGAAAGATTCTACACCTGTTCCGATTGCCGGTGACGTAAAGTTAGAACATCGACAGCTAGATGAGCAAAGTACGACCGAAGCCGTTTCTGAGGAAGCAACTTCGCAGAGTGCCCCGAACATCTACGAAGTGCACACGGAAAAAGCTCAGTCAGAATCCCGGGATGAAATGTCTTCTCTACCAACCACTGGTAAGCAATCGTAGACAATCTCTTTGGCCAGTCGATTCTCATAGTTTGCGATACGTACTCTCGCTGGTGTTTAGCTGCCGCGGAACCTGATGCTCGTCAATTCGTTAAAGAGGAAATTTTGAAAGTTTTGAATTTACTGGAGGAAGCCAACGGTTTTACAGAGCTGAAGGATCTTATTTCCGATGGGGATGTGGACCAGTTGGTGGATGGTTTGAGTAATGTAGAAGTGGGCATCAGGTGGACAGAGATGATTAGCGCTCTGCAAAATTTGGTGACCGAAAAGCAGATGCAGAATGGTAAAAGCATTGTGAATATTTTGGAACTTTGGAAGGAGAGTGAGGAAGTGCAGCTGGACACTGGTTACTTCGATAGAACCTATGGAGGAGGCGATGATGTGGAAAATCGTGAGGGGGTAGATGATGTTGAAAGTGAACCGAAGCAAAAGAAGGATGAAATTGTTGATAACAATCAGAGCGAAGCTGTAAGTGATACCTCTCCAGGTATCGTCGATACGAATACGGATTTAAACAATAAAGCCGATGAAACGAACACTGAAGAAAGTGCCACTGATAGAAATCCACGAATCATCAAGACAGATGAGCAGCAAGAAACCGACCAAACAACTCAGATCCATTCAGATCCAGCATCAACCTCAGAAAGTACGCAGCAAGACGAAGATGCCACAGAGAAATTAGAGGAAACCACGTTACAGCCATTTCCCACTGATGAAACGGAACCTTTGGCGTTGGGTTGAACTAGCTTTAACGAAGGCCCTGACAGGGTCAGATCTTACAACAACCAGCAACCCGTTCACAAGTGTAGCAGCATAGAAAACCCCTTTAGTTGTTCTTAACAATTTGTAAATAAAGACGATGACTGTTAGGTTTTGATAAAGTTTTTGTAATCAATTGTTTCAGATCATTCCGAACCCAGGAACTACAAATTGCTGTTTCGTCCTGTAGATATCCGTCATCCAGAGATGGCGAACCTCGTTCCGCACATTATTCAACAGCTTCGTTTGGGGAACGTATCTGAGCAAGAGCGGTTCACTCTGGAGACAATCTTCGAAGATCTGTGGCCACTGATAATGGAAGAAGCCTTCCGATCCGATTGAAACCAACCGAAAAGTTAAAATTCCCAACTGGAGGGAACTCGAGTATAGTTTGTGTCTATCACCATTATATGGTGTGTTTGTGAAATTTTCGTTACCGAAAATAGATAACCTTTTATTGTGGGACCGCAATTTCAAAAAAGAAGCCTTTCTTTTCTTATGCATTTCCTCTCCGCCTTCGTAGACGTAATTGCTATTGCACCCCGTACTCGACAATTTATTTTACCTGCTGAGTTAAATTGAACTTTTCGAAATTGGTGGCAAAGAGTTTTTGGCAATTCAGTTTACCAAACGCATTCGAACGAATCAGGTCCTGTGGAAGTGCAATGGCAATGGCATCCATTACGATTATTCCGATTTTGTTGATCTTGATTGAGTCAGCTCTGGCAGCTCCAACATGGTATCATCAAGGTAAGGTACTACTTAGTTTATCTGGTCAGTGATTTAACACTTATATTGGTTTAACCCGTACCCAGAATCATGGAACTACGCTCCTGAGCTAACTTACAAGGATTATCTGAAAAAGGTAGGAGCGTATCCGAGAATTTTCCGGTACGGAACTCGAGCGGATCCGGTATACAGAGGAGATTACAATAATTGGTTCAATCCGTATCCCGATAATCAACCCGCGCAAGTGCCCGTTCAGTACAGTGAAAATAGTTGGGGCCAGAACGATTGGAACCGACCCGGTTACATACAGTACAATGATGAATATGAACGGCATGCCCAGCAGCAAGCTCAGCAAATGGAAAAAGATGTGGCGGAAATACTGTGGCAATGGTGATTTTATATGTAATTAGTGTATGTGAGACAATAATTCACTTGTACAGATATTAAACTCAATCGATTATTTATTTAAATTTTTATTTTCTTATAATACAACTAATACAAATAAATAAAAATATTATTTGATCTGTAATTACTTCTTTCATTTTTTCCGAATATGCATATTATAAGAAAAAACCCACCCCATGAGCATATCAATTTTGTCGCGGTTGTTTTTTTTTACCTCTGGGAGAAAGATGCTACAAATCATTGTTTCTAAAGAAAAAATAAATACAAATTGTGAGTTATTTAACAATACGGGATGTATCTTCCTAAAGATCTATTTCTAATGTTCATTCTTATTACACTTTAAAATGCACAGGTGATATACCATTAGGTGGGTTAATCTGTTTTCAACATGTATTGTATAGATGTATCGTCGCAGAAGAGAGTTGGCGTCGAAGCTGTGGCTTAATAATGCTGATTAAATTATAATATTTCTAAAGAAAAACCGCCGATTTTCATAGCAAAACATTTGATTAAAAAACTTCAAGTTGAATTCTCATTTTTCAAATTGATCTTAGAATTCAGAACTCATAAGATATTATGCGAATTAGATATTTAAAAATAAAATTTTAAAATATTCATTAATAAAATAATAATTTTGCAGCATATCAAGAATATTCTGAATTTTTAAAGAAATCGGTGGTTTAAGGAGTTTTTGTTACTAAACCGTAATTTCTTAAATCTATAACTGCTTTTATAATTCTAAGACAGTTTTCTCACATCTAAAAGATACAACCCCACATTTCAAACAAACGCGTGATTTGAATAATTACTTGCTTAAGGTTCGAGTTCAGCAGTTCTCAACCTGTTTATTGAGAAACTGACTGACTATTAGGATCCCATTTGGCTTCTATTCATAAAGATATCGGAATTAATCGTTTTTCTGAAAAAAAAAACCTCAATTCAATATTCAATTCAAACTTTGAGAAAAATATGAATAAATCTTTAGATGATAAGTTATGACATTCCTCTGAAAATGTACTCAAATTACTTTCCGGATTTCACTTCTATTTTTCTTGACTTATAAGAAGTTATTCCTTGAAACTTCCTGAAGAATAGACACTTAATCCACAGTTGCACCAAAAATATGATTTTCAATTGATAATCTAGTATTTCTTCTTCTTATTTGCATTACATCCCCATTGCATTAGTGTCCATTTAGTGTCCATTTTCACAGATGTTAACCGCGAGGTTTATAAGCCAAGTTACCATTTTTGCATTCGTATATCAAGAGGCTAACACGATGATACCTTTATGCCCAGGTAAATCTAGACAATTTTCGAGTCGAAAATTATCTAGACCGGCCCCGGGAATCGAACCCAGACACCCTCAACATGGTCTTGCTTTATAGCCGCGCATCTTGGGCTCACTGGTGGATCTTATATACCGCACAGGCCACTTCAACCTTAGTCTGAATAAATAATAATAATAATCACCATCTCTAAAGCTAAATAACTAATGAAGAGTCGACTATATTAAATAAACATTATGAACATTATTATTCGATTTTCAGGAGAACCTCTTTAATCCTGAAAGTTGTAGATGGCTTTATCGATGACAATAATAATATGATGAAGAAGAATAAAATGTATTGTAAAATATTATATAATGAAAATAATATAAGTTTAGAACTTATAAAATATGATCCGAATTTTTCGTAGTTGCTTGTCTTGTATTATCCATTTATGATGCATTTGGATGATTAGCTGGAAGTTTTTTTTTCATGTTAAATTATAATTCTTCTACTGAATTCCTCGGGCTTATTAATAAAATATTGTTTTTCATAACTTCTAACCGGAATATTTGTTAACATCTTTTAGTGTAACAAACACTCATTGTATCTACAATTCATAGCTCAGGAGCATTGAACGTTTATATTCTATCCTTTCCATTTTCGGCGAAACACCAAATGGAATAGAGACATTATTTGCACCAGAAAGCTATAATCAATTAGTAAAACTAAACCGAAGACAGTTTTCCCTTACTACAAATAGATGACGTATAGATGTATTGATTGTTTTTTTAACCATTTAATTTATTTGGTAGGCTCAGTCGTGTGTGACACTTTGTGGAGCCGCTATTCTCAAGTATGATATTTTTACAATGAGTATCAACTTATCATTAACAGTTAGTAGGGAAGTGGAACGTAGACCATAATACTCGTCGTGACTCAAGTAGAGGTGTGCGGCGCCGCGCCACGCCGCCGCCGCCGACTGTTTTTGGCACGCCGCCGCCGCCGCCGACAATTTTGCATCGACGCGCCGCCGTTTAAAATTTATCACGCCGCTGGACTATGATTTTCCACGCCGACTGAAATTCGAAGAAGTCCGCAGAATTTTCCGTTAGATATCTCCAACTCATCACGTTGAAACTCCAAACCTTTTCAAACCTTTTTACCGTGTTTTAAGATTTCCGTTGAAATCCAAAGAATTTCTCGTTGAAATAGAGTTAGAGAAGAAGGGTTGTTGACAGCCGAAAGCCCAATGTTGTTTGGCCTAATGTGGCATTTTACCGAACAAACCATTTAGCCAAAACCCATCTAGCCTAAACTTATTTCGCCGAAAATGTCGTACAGTTGCTTTGGCTGGAAGAATCAGTTGACCGAATAGCTCAATTGGCCGAAATGGTCGTTTGATAGAAAGATTCATTTGGCCGAAATGAAAATCTTGCCTAAAGTGTCAGAGTGTTTTGCAGAAAGGTCATTTTTGCTAAATGATCTATTCGGCAAAACGACATTTTTGGCCAAACAGCAGTTTCAGTTACAGGATTGCTAGTTCAAACAACTTTGTTGACCAAATTACATTTTCGGTCTAACCATTTTCGACGTTTGGCCGAAAGGTTTTTGTCCAAATAAATCATTAGACCCATCTGGCCGAAAATGTTATTTAACGAAATGGATATACGACCGAAAATAGCGTTTGCCGAAAAGGTCATTTGGCCATTTAGGTCATTTAGTCGTATGATCCATTCGGCCAAATGGCCCTTTCTGTCAAACGACCATTACGACCAAACGGCATTTTCGGCCTGTTGACTCATTCGGCCAAACGACAATTTCGGCCAACAACCTGTTAGAGACAACGTTTTTTTTTCGGCCGATTGTCGCTTTGGCCAAATGAAATTTTTGGTCAAACCGTTCACCATGTATGACCGTTTCGCACGAAATGTCTTTCCGTCGATCGGTGATTTTCGGCCAAACGACCCTTTCCAATTTTCTGAAGTATTTTCGAAGAATTTCCTATGAGCAAAACAAAGAATGTCCCGTAGAAATTCGAAGAAATTGGTTCAAAATTCCGAAAAACAAAACTGCTTTTCGTAAAAAAATTAAAATTTGAATGTTTAAATTCTGAAAAGGTTTAGTGGAAATTAAATATACACGCGGAAGAATCCTGTACGATTGAAACAACTGTTTCTTTGTTGCTTCGAACAACGAGGACATTCAAGCTTCAAATTTGTAGTTTCAACACTGATTTACTGCTTTATTCAAACGAACTTCATTGTTTTTTCCAATCCTGCATTGTATGAATTTATAAATATTTCGTTCTTATGACTTATGAGATACGGTAGATGACTCTCTCTTGCCTTGAAACTAACTCGATTCGGTTGTAGTCACTTTTTTCTCTTTTGTTGATAAAAAAACAGGAAAACCCTGAGATCTCAGGGAAAACCGTTTTCGACCAGGGGTCGTACAGACTGAACACTTAACACCTAGCATTAGACAACGGACACGTAACACCCAGTGGACCAGTGGAGAATTTTTCGATCACGAAAAGTTTCCTTTTTACCGAGGCGGGAATCAAATCCACACTGCATTGGGATAGGTATTTGTTCCATAAATGCTACCCTTGTTTGAACTGGTGAAGGCACGAAAAGGATCAAATAAGTGAGAAAACAAGCAAATCAACTTATCGCGAGTCGAACAGTGGGGGACAAATAGTTATCCCTCATCAGGTCTTTTTTTCTTTCCCGAAGAACGATTTTTATTGTTGCAAACTCCGTGTGGTTGATTCTAACACATTTTTCTCCGCGTAGCAAAAAAAAACCAGAAATATTCCATTAAATTTCATATGGAGTTTCCGAACAATTTTCCGCGGAAACTCTGAAGAATTTTCCGTGGAAACTCCGGAACATCTCGTAAAAATTCAGAGATTTTCCCATGGATATTATTTAACAGCAATTCCGAAAATGTTTCCGTGGATATTCTGGATATTCCTGTAGAAATTTGGATTTTTTTGTTGTTGAAATTTTCAAGATGTTTAATTTTCTTTGCGAGTTCTAAAGAGCTTTCCTTGAAAATTCTAAAGAATTCTCGAAACTTCAAAGTAGTCCACGTGAAAAATTCGTAAATTAATATTTTGGAAAAAAAATTTGTGGGGAAGTACTTCAGACTTTTCCCGTAGAATTCTAAAGATCCTTCCGTTATTGTCTTAATGTCTAAAAAATATGTTTAAAAAAATGCAAAAAAGAAAAAAAATGATTGTAATAAAAAATTGCCACGCCGATTCACGCCGCCGCCGGGCAAAATTCTGACAAACGCCGCCGCCGAAGATTTTTGGACCGGCGCACACCTCTAGACTCAAGGTTATAAATTACTTAATTCAGGACGAACGGAGTAGGAACTTGGGTTAAGGGTATTCCAGCTGCTCATCCGGTCGTTTGCGTTGGAAACGGTTTTGCGTGGCGTCGTGCTCGATTTTTGTTCGGCATGGAGCATCTTCCGGGTGGCCAGGGCTTTGTGCTACACGCACTTTGTGGCTCGCGCAGAAACTTTAGGAACTATAGAAAATAGCCACCGTCCAAGTTCTTTGTGTGACCAATTCATTTGCCAATTTTGAAGAGTACTCTGACGGACTAAAGGGATAAATTCGTTGTTCGAGATTTGTCCATCGTAAACTTCACCTTCCTGTGCGCTCACCTTTGCTAGCGTGTCCGCTTTCTCATTGCCATAGATTAGGCAATGGGATGGGACCCATACAAAGGTAATCTTGAATGATCTTTCGACCAAATCACGTATCTGCTCTCTTATTTTTGTAAGAAAGTAAGATGCGTGCTTAACTGGTTTCATCGACTGGAGTGCCTCGATGGAGCTAAGCTATCCGTGAAGATGAAATAATGGTCTACGGGCTGATTGAAAATAATCCCCAAAGCGAAGTTAATTGCTGCCAGCTCAGCAACATAAAACGAACACGGTTCCCGGAGTTTTCGGAAATTGGTTGAATTTACATTGAAGACACCGAAGCCAGTGGATCCGTTGATGCGAGAACCATCAGTGAAATATCTGTTGCTCCATTGTATTTATTTATGTAATATCTAATATTCGCTCAACATTGTTACACAATATTTGTGGATGTTTTTATAGTTCCGCTCAAAAAAGAAAGATAATAAATACCAATAAGAAGGAGCTCTTAAAGAACCGAAAGAACCGAACCTTTACGTTTTTATTGTATTGCCTTTTGTGTCAGTCAAATTTATAGACACTGGAACAGTATTATTGCCATCCCTACAGAAGTTCTCATGTGCTCTATTCTTCAAACATATAAAAAGACCCCAACCTGTCAAAACAAGGCCTTGTTGGTTTGGTTTTAACCTTTGCATCCCCAACCTCTTTTGTGCATCAAAATTTTGGGGATGTTTTTGCTCTAATTCATTCAATTTTTGACCGATTTGTTTGAAATTTTCAGACATGAACCGGAATTTATCATAGTTTTAGAGGATCGATCGATTGGACATGTCGGTCCACCGGTTCCGGATTTATACGGAATCCCAGTGGGGTCTGTCGGGTGGCCATATCGGACATTTTTGACTTTTATGTTTGTTATTCGTACCAATATAGTCTTTTTATACCCGTATCGTGAAGAAAATGTGTTTGCGATGCTTATGAACGAATTTGGAGGCACGATGGCCGCACTGGAACCGGTTCCGGGGCTCTAACTGGGGACATATATCAGATTGCTTCGAAATGTATCATGAGGCATATCAATCATCGGCATTTTTTGGTGAAAGTTATTTTGAAATTAGATTTAGATTTCTACTATCAATTTTGATCCTTTGGATCCAGTTGATCCAAACATCCCGTGACACCTGGAACCGATTCCGAAGACCCTGTGGAAGACTGGAATCCGGTTTTTAAAAAAAACATAGCATGCGACATATCAAACTTCATGATTCATCATGACAAAAATGTAGGATAACATTTTTTAGGTCTTGATTCTACTTCTGGTCAGTTCCGGGGTAGACCTGTGCGCCAGCACCGCTTCCGGGGTAGACCTGTGCGCCGAATGAAATTTAATAAGCGGCGGCGTGATAAAAAAATAGCCAGCGGTAAAGGCATCACACGTTGGCGGTGTATTGCCGTAGGAATTTCCGGAAGGTCCTCTAGCAGAAATCGCTCTCGAAAGATAACGAACAACGATAAAAGAGAGGCAAAAACCTCTTCGAATCATAACAAGCCATGAAAACAAAACTATCGCACTTGTATACAAAAAAAAAAAACTTATTCGGATAGGCGGCCCCCACCGATGGGGTTTGATAAAACGCTTTGTTCTCGCTCATTTCAAGTTGGGGATCATATATTTTCGCACAGATGTGTAAAACAAGTTGAAATGCATCATCAGAACCGCCCCCCGAAATTGGGGTTTTTTGAAAGAAATTTATCATGGGTTGTACCGAAAAACGTCTCTCGCGGTATGCCACCTATCGAGAGTATAACAGACATGATAAGTGAGAGATTTGCTCATTCTCATTTGGATTGAAACCCTGTCCTCCGGAAGTTCCTCCAGGAATTCCTCCGGAAGTTCCTCCATGAATTCCTCCGGAAATTCCTCCAGGAATTCTTCTGGAAGATCCTCCAGGAATTCCTCCGGAAGTTCCTCCAGGAATTTCTCCGGAAGTTCATCAAGGAGTTCCTCCGGAATTTCATCCACGAATTCCTCCGGAATTTCATCCACGAATTCCTCCGGAAGTTTATCCAGGAATTCATTCAGCAAGTTCTTCAAGAATTCTATCGGCAGTTCTTTCAGTAATTCTTCGGGAAGTTCCTTCAGGATTCCTTTGGAAACTCCTCCAGGAATTTGTCCAGGAGTTCCTTCAGGATTTCCGCCAGGAATTTGTCCAGGAGTTCCTTCAGGAATTCCTGGAGGAACTTACCGAGGAATTCCTGGAGGCACTTCCGGAGGAATTTGTGGAGGAACTTCCGGAGGAATTCCTGGAGGAACTTCCGGAGGAATTCCTGGAGGAACTTCTGGAATTTCCGGAGAAAATCCTGAAGGAATTCCTGGAGGAATTTCCGGAGGAATTTCCGGAGAAATTCCTGAAGAAATTTCTGGAGGAATTTCCGGAGGGATTCCTGGAGGAATTTCCGAAGGAATTCCTGGAGGAATTTCCGAAGGAATTCCTGGAGGAATTTCCAAAGGAATTCCTGGAGGAATTTCCAAAGGAATTCCTGGAGGAATTTCCAAAGGAATTCCTGGAGGAATTTCCAAAGGAATTCCTGGAGGAATTTCCAAAGGAATTCCTGGAGGAATTTCCAAAGGAATTCCTGGAGGAATTTCCAAAGGAATTTCTGGAGGAATTTCCAAAGGAATTCCTGGAGGAATTTCCGGAGGAATTCCTGGAGGAATTTCCGGAGGAATTCCTGGAGGAATTTCCGGAGGAATTCCTGGAGGAATTTCCGGAGGAATTCCTGGAGGAATTTCCGGAGGAATTCCTGGAGGAATTTCCGGAGGAATTCCTGGAGGAATTTCCGGAGGAATTCCTGGAGGAATTTCCGGAGGAATTCCTGGAGGAATTTCCGGAGGAATTCCTGGAGGAATTTCCGGACGAATTCCTGGAGGAATTTCCGGACGAATTCCTGGAGGAATTTCCGGAGGAATTCCTGGAGGAATTTCCGGAGGAATTCCTGGAGGAATTTCCGGAGGAATTCCTGGAGGAATTTTCGGAGGAATTCCTGGAGAAATTTTCGGAGGAATTCCTGGAGGAATTTCCGGAGGAATTCCTGGAGGAATTTCGGCCTGGAGGCATTTTCGGAGGAATTCCTGGAGGAATTTCCGGGGGAATTCCTGGAGGAATTTCCGGGGGAATTCCTGGAGGAATTCTCGGGGGAATTCCTGGAGGAATTTCCGGGGGAATTCCTGGAGGAATTTCCGGGGGAATTCCTGGAGGAATTCTCGGGGGAATTCCTGGAGGAATTCCCGGAGGAATTCCTGGAGGAACTTTCGAAGGAATTCCTGGAGGAAAATTCCGGAGGAATTCCTGGAGGAATTTCCGGAAGAATTCCTGGAGGAATTTTCGGAGGAATTCCTGGAGGAATTCCTGGAGGAATTTCCGGAGGAATTGCTGAAGGAATTTCCGGAGGAATTCCTGGAGGAATTTCCGGAGGAATTCCTGGAGGAATTTCCGGAGGAATTCCTGGAGGAATTTCCGGAGGAATTGCTGGAGGAATTTCCGGAGGAATTCCTGGAGGAATTTCCGGAGGAATTCCTGGAGGAATTTCCGGAGGAATTTTTGGAGGAATTCCTGGAGGAATTTCCGGAGGAATTCCTGGAGGAATTTCCGGAGGAATTCCTGGAGGAATTTCCAAAGGAATTCCTGGAGGAATTTCCAAAAGAATTCCTGGAGGAATTTCCAAAGGAATTCCTGGAGGAATTTCCAAAGGAATTCCTGGAGCAATTTCCAAAGAAATTCCGGGAGGAATTTCCGAAGGAATTCCTGGAAGAATTTCCAAAGGAATTCCTGGAAGAATTTCTGGAGGAATTTCCGGAGAAATTATTTGAGGAATTTCCGGGGGAATTCCAGGTGGAACTTCCGGAGGAATTCCTGGAGGAATTTCCGGAGGATTTCTTGGAGGAATTTCCAAAGGATTTCCTGGAGGAACTTCCGGAGGAATTCCTGGAGGAACTTCCGGATGAATTTCAGGAGGAATTCCTGGAGGAATTTCCGGAGGAATTTTTGGTGGAATTCCTGGAGGATTTTCCGAAGGAATTCCTGGAGAAATTTCCGGAGGAATTCCTGGAGGAATTTCCGGAGGAATTCCTGGAAGAAGTTCTGGAGGAATTCCTGGAGGAGTTTCCGGAGGAATTCCTGGAGGAATTTCCGGAGGAATTCCTGGAGGAATTTCCGGAGGAATTCCTGGAGGAATTTCCGGAGGAATTCCTGGAGGAATTTCCGGAGGAATTCCTGGAGGAATTTCCGGAGGAATTCCTGGAGGAATTTCCGGAGGAATTCCTGAAGGAATTCCTGGAGGCATTTTCGGAGGAATTCCTGGAGGCATTTTCGGAGGAATTCCTGGAGGAATTTCCCAAGGAATTTCTGGAGGAATTTCTAGAGGAATTCCTGGAGGAGTTTCTGGAGGAATTCCCAGAGGAATTTCAGAGGAATTTCTGGAGGAATATCCGAAAGTATTCCTGGAGGAATATTCGGAGGAATTCCTGGAGGAATTTCTGGAGGAGTTCCGGGAAGAATTCCTATAGAGGAATTCCCGGAGGAATTTCGGGAGGTGTTCCTGGAGGAAATTTAGGAGAAATTCCTGGAGGAATTACTGGAGGAATTCCTGGAGGAATTTTTGGAGGAATTCCTAAAGAAATTTCCGGAGGAATTCCCGGAGGAATTTCCGGAGGAATTCCTGGAGGAATTTCCGGAGGAATTCCTGGAGGAATTTCCGAGGAATTCCTGGAGGAATTTCCGAGGAATTCCTGGAGGAATTCCCGGAGGAATTCCTGGAGGAATTTCCGGAGGAATTTCTGGAGGAATTTCCGGAGGAATTTCCGGAGGAATTCCTGGAGGAATTTCCGGAGGAATTCCTGGAGGAATTTCCGGAGGAATTCCTGGAGGAATTTCCGGAGGAATTCCTGGAGGAATTTCCGGAGGAATTCCTGGAGAAATTTCCGGAGGAATTCCTGGAGGAATTTCCGGAGGAATTCCTGGAGGAATTTTCGGAGGAATTCCTAGAGGAATTTCCGGAGGAATTCCTGGAGGAATTTCCGGAGGAATTCCTGGAGGAATTTCCGGAGGAATTCCTGGAGGAATTTCCGGAGGAATTCCTGGAGGAATTTCCGGAGGAATTCCTGGAGGAATTTCCGGAGAAATTCCTGGAAGAATTTCCCGAAGAATTCCTGGAGGAATCTCCGGAGGAATTCCTGAAGGAATCTCCGGAAGAATTCCTGGAGGAATTTCCAGAGGAATTCTTAGAGGAACTTCCGGAGGAATTTCTGGAGGAACTTCCGGAGGAATTCCTGGAGGAACTTCCGGAGGAATTCCTGGAGGAACTTCCGGAGGAATTCCTGGAGGAACTTCCGGAAGAAGTCCTGAAGGAACTTCTTGAGAAATTTTTGGAGGAACTTTCGGAGGAATTTCTAGAAGAATTTCCTGGTGAATTCCCTGGAGGAATTTCCGGAGGAATTCCTGGAGGAATTCCTGAGAAATTCCTGGAGGAATTTCCGGAGAAATTTCTGGAAGAATTTCCGGAGAAATTCCTGAAGGAATTCCTGGAGGAATTTCCGGAGGAATTCCTGGAAGAATTTCCGGAGGAATGCCTAGAGGAATTTCCGGAGGAATTCCTGGAGGAATTTCCGGAGGAATTCCTGGAGGAATTTCCGGAGGAATTCCTGGAGGAATTTCCGGAGGAATTCCTGAAGGAATTTCCGGAGGAATTCCTGGAGGAATTTCCGGAGGAATTCCTAAAGGAATCTCCGGAGGAATTCCTGGAGGAATTTCCGGATGAATTCTTAGAGGAAATTCCGGTGGAATTTCTGGAGGAACTTCCGGAGGAATTCCTTGAGGAACTTCCGGAAGAATTCCTGGAGGAACTTCCGGAAGAATTCCTGAAGGAACTTCTGGAGAAATTTTTGGAGAAACTTTCGGAGGAATTTCTAGAGGAATTTCCTGGTGAATTCCCTGGAGGAATTTCCGGAGGAATTCCTGGAGGAGTTTCCGGAGGAATTCCTGGAGGAGTTTCCGGGGGAATTCCTGGAGGAGTTTCCAAAGGAATTCCTGGAGGAATTTCCAGAGCAATTCCTGGAGGAATTTCCGGAGGAATTCCTGGAGAAACTTCCGGAGGAATTCCTGAAGGAACTTCCGGAGGAATTCCTGAAGGAACTTCCGGAGGAATTCCTGAAGGAACTTCCGGAGGAATTCCTGAAGGAACTTCCGCAGGAATTCCTGAAGGAACTTACGGAGGAATTCCTGAAGGAACTTACGGAGGAATTCCTGAAGGAACTTCCGGAGGAATTCCTGGAGGAACTTCCGGAGGAATTCCTGGAGAAGCTTGCGGAGGAGTTCCTGGAGGAACTTCCGGAGGAATTCCTGAAGGAACTTCCGGAGGAATTCCTGGAGGAGCTTGCGGAGGAATTCCTGAAGGAACTTACGGAGGAATTCCTGGAGGAACTTCCGGAGGAATTCCTGGAGGAACTTCCGGAGGAATTCCTGGAGGAGCTTCCGGAGGAATTCCTGGAGGAACTTCGGAGGAAATCCTGGAGGAACTTCCGGAGGAATTCCTGGAGGAACTTCCGGAGGAATTCCTGGAGGAACTTCCGGAGGAATTCCTGGAGGAACTTCCGGAGGAATTCCTGGAGGAACTTCCGGAGGAATTCCTGGAGGAACTTCCGGAGGAATTCCTGGAGGAACTTCCGGAGGAATTCCTGGAGGAACTTCCGGAGGAATTCCTGGTGGAACTTCCGGAGGAATTCCTGGAGGAACTTCTGGAATTTCCGGAGAAAATCCTGAAGGAATTCCTGGAGGAATTTCCGGAGGAATTTCTGGAGGAATTTCCGAAGGAATTCCTGGAGGAATTTCCGGAGGAATGCCTGGAGGAATTTCCGGAGGAATGCCTGGAGGAATTTCCGGAGGAATGCCTGGAGGAACTTCCGGAGGAATTCCTGGAGGAACTTCTGGTGGAATTCCTGGAGGAACTTCCGGAGGAATTCCTGGAGGAACTTCCGGAGGAATTCCTGGAGGAACTTCTGGTGGAATTCCTGGAGGAACTTCCGGAGGAATTCTTCCGGTAATTCCTCCAGGAATTGCTCCGGAAATTCCTTCAGGAATTCCTACGGAAACTCCTCCAGGAATTCCTCCGGAAACTCCTCCAGGAAATCCTCCGGAAATTATTCCATGAATTCATCAGGAAACTCCTCTAGAAATTTCTCCGGAAGTTCCTCCAGGAATTCCTCCGGAAGTTCCTCCAGGAATTTTTCCGGAAGTTCCTCCAGGAAATCCTCCAGAAGTTCCTTCAAGAAATCCTTCAGAAGTTCCTTCAGTAATACCTTCGGAAGTTCGTTAAGGATTTCCTTCGGAAGATCCTTAAGAAATTTCTTCGGATGATCCTTCAAACATTTTTCAGAAAATTCTTTCAGCAATTCCTCCGAAAGATCCTTCAGGAATTCCTAAGGAAGTTACTTCAGGAATTCCTCCGGAAGTTACCTTAGGGATTCCTTCGGAAGTTTCTTCAAGAATTCTATCGGCAGTTCTTTCAGTAATTCTTCGGGAAGTTCCTTCAGGATTCCTTTGGAAACTCCTCCAGGAATTTGTCCAGGATTTTCTTCAGGATTTCCTCCAGGAATTTGTCCAGGAGTTCCTTCAGGAATTCCTGGAGGAACTTCTGCAGGAATTCCTGAATAAACTTTTCGATGAATTTCCGGAGGAATTCCTGAATGAATTCCTGGATAAACTTCCGGAGGAGTTCGTGGATGAAATTCCGGAGGAATTTCTTGATGAACTTCCGGAGAAATTCCTGGATGAACATCCGGAGGAATTCCTGGAGGATCTTTCAGAAGAATTCCTGGAGGAATTTCCGGAGGAATTCATGGAGGAACTTCCGGAGGAATTCCTGGAGGAACTTCCGGAGGACAGGGTTTCAATCCAAATGAGAATGAGCAAATCTCTCACTTATCATGTCTGTTATACTCTCGATAGGTGGCATACCGCGAGAGACGTTTTTCGGTACAACCCATGATAAATTTCTTTCAAAAAACCCCAATTTCGGGGGGCGGTTCTGATGATGCATTTCAACTTGTTTTACACATCTGTGCGAAAATATATGATCCCCAACTTGAAATGAGCGAGAACAAAGCGTTTTATCAAACCCCATCGGTGGGAGCCGCCTATCCGAATAAGTTTTTTTGTATACAAGTGCGATAGTTTTGTTTTCATGGCTTGTTATGATTCGAAGAGGTTTTTGCCTCTCTTTTATCGTTGTTCGTTATCTTTCGAGAGCGATTTCTACTAGAGGACCTTCCGGAAATTTCGGTGTGACGCCATCACCACTGGCTATTTTTTTTTATCACGCCGCCGACTATTAAATTTCATTCGGCGCACAGGTCTACCCCGGAACCGGTGCTGGCGCACAGGTCTACCCCGGAACTGGCCAGAAGTAGAATCAAGATCTTAAAAATGTTATCCTACATTTTTGTCATGATGAATCATGAAGTTTGATATGTCGCATGCTATGTTTTTTTTTAAAAACCGGATTCCAGTCTTCCACAGGGTCTTCGGAATCGGTTCCAGGTGTCACGGGATGTTTGGATCAACTGGATCAAAAGGATCAAAATTGATAGTAGAAATCTAAATCTAATTTCAAAATAACTTTCACCAAAAAATGCCGATGATTGATATGCCTCATGATACATTTCGAAGCAATCTGATATATGTCCCCAGTTAGAGCCCCGGAACCGGTTCCAGTGCGGCCATCGTGCCTCTAAATTCGTTCCTAAGCATCGCAAACAAATTTTCTTCACGATACGGGTATAAAAAGACTATATTGGTACGAATAACAAACATAAAAGTCAAAAATGTCCGATATGGCCACCCGACAGACCCCACTGGGATTCCGTATAAATCCGGAACCGGTGGACCGCCATATCCAATCGATCGATCCTCTAAAACTATGATAAATTCCGGTTCATGTCTGAAAATTTCAAACAAATCGGTCAAAAATTGAATGAATTAGAGCAAAAACATCCCCAAAATTTTGATGCACAAAAGAGGTTGGGGATGCAAAGGTTAATAATGTTCCAGTATTTGTTCTACAATGTGTATACTGAATAACTAAAATACAAACTCGCCTAAAAAAATAAATTATCCATAAAAAATTAGGAAAGTGACAATATATAAATCAGGGTATGAGTTATAAAAATATATTTATAAAATTTTCACAAATAATGCAAAATTTCCAAAACCAATCAAGAATTTTCCACAGCACAAAAATAAATTAGCACTCTTAAAACCGAAAATTACAATTATAAAAGAAAACTTTTCCATAAAATCAAAATGTTCCACGGAAAATAATATAAAATTTCAATAAATAAACAAATATTGGCAATGAGCAATTACAAAATTTTCCACATAATAAATATTTTTTCCACAAAAAATTTAAAACTTTCCACGAAAAAATCAATAAAGAGCCATAAAAAATATGAAAATGTCCATAAAGAAATATGAAACAGCATTTTTTTTCATAGTTGATAGTTCATGGACAAATTTATCAATTATTTTGCTTTTTTTGTATTTTTTGCCTTTCTCGTACTAAGTACGAGTAAGGGCTATATATGCGCTCCAAAACAAAACTGTTTTATAGAAGGCCCTGTGACCCATAATGTTATACCAATCGACTCAGTTCGACAAATTGAGGTGATGTCAGTGTGTGTATGTGAGTGCCTGTGCGTTAAAAAATCGTGCTCACTTTTCGGGCACTTATCCTTAACCGATTTGCTCACAACAAGTTGCATTCGGCTGCGAATCCTGTCTTATTATTTCCAATTGAAAATTGGCTGGATCGGACTATAGGCTTGGAAGCTTTGGCCAAAATACAATATTTTAAAATCAAAAACTCGTAAACAACTTTGGGCACTTATCCTCAACC
Source organism: Armigeres subalbatus (assembly GCF_024139115.2). Lineage (NCBI taxonomy): Eukaryota > Metazoa > Arthropoda > Insecta > Diptera > Culicidae > Armigeres > Armigeres subalbatus. The sequence goes on from NC_085141.1 coordinate 395,220,274, forward strand.
GATTTTCTCACAAGTTGTATTCGATTGGGAATCCATTGTTTCCTGTTGAAAAAACGCGTAAAAAAGTTTAGCTAACTTGCCTCGCACTTATTTTTAACCGATTTGCTCACAACAAGATGCATTTAACTGGCATGCGAATGGGACTGGGATCGACTGGGATCGATTAAAAATTGGCTGGATCGCATTATGGGCTAAGGAGTTATGGCCAAAATATTATTTTTGCCTTTCTCGTATACTAAGCATACGTAAAGGCTATATGTCCCATTGTTTTCTATAAGAAATGGGTCATATCGGACTATGGGCTCAGTTTAATAAATATATTTATTTCAATTCCTGATCATAATGCCTAGTTTACATGTCGCGTTTGCGTAATAAAACGGCCCACTATCCCATACCAATGAAATGGGTGGGTTGCAAAAAGATTTTTTCAGCACGAGTTGTACGTTTATCGTTTATACTACGTTTATACTACGAGTGCTGAAAAAATCGAGTTTTGCAACGAGTTGCACACGCTATTTTTTGCAATGACGAAAAATGGGCTTCAATATGGTAAATTTGTAGCCAAACGCTACAAACAGATTTATTCCACATGATCATTTTTACCAATAAATCATGTTGCTGCAGAGAACAATCATATTCCATGTTATCGTGCCACATTGCGTAGGTCGACAAGCCTTGAAGCGATAGATGAACTTGCCTTTGGAAAATTCTGGTGTCATGGCCATCAAATTATTTCATGATGAATTAAACTCACTATTGGGTAGTTTATTTCTTCCGTGTAATTGTTCTTTGCAGCAACATGATTTATTGACAAGCATGATCATGTGAAGTTAATTAAACTGTACATTTTTGGTACAGATTTATCATATTAAGGCACATTTTTCGTCATTGCAAAAAGCAAATTACAACTCGTGCTGAAAAAGTTATCAGACTCTCCGGCAATCCCAGGGTCGGCTAACTACTGGGTAATCAAGTATTTTTCGCGGCGAACAAAACCTAACAGCACAGAAACTTTCACATTACTTGTACATATTTTATTTTTTCCTAGGCGTGTGCGTGTTGTTCTGTGTAATAAATTTGTGTGTTAATTTGTTATGTGTGACCTATTTTAATGTTGGTACCAGTACATACCGCTGGTACTCTTGATGTTGAGGCCGGAATAGCCGGCACAGCGACTCCAATCCAGCTGTGCGGCCAAGAATCTCGCCAGAATAGCGAGGCGAGCGTCGATACGGACGATTATCGTCCGACGTGTCCAGCGGGCGTTGCTGGACAATGGTGGGCAGGCGTCTTCCTGGCGCGATCGGCCGGTCGTGGCTTAGCCACCTTGGATGGCCGAGAGAGGAATTCCTCCTTGACGGTTAGGGCCTACGGCCCGAGGAATCATCCCATGAAGGACGTCACAATCCTTGACGGGTTAGGCGCGGAAGACTGAAGGCTTCGCGGGCCGAGCCGTGTGCTGGACGGAAAAGCAGTCCAAAAAAGACGCAGAAAAAGAGACAAAAGAAGAGGTCCTAAAGGACAAATTGGTATTAAAACCGAGTTTTGCAGTGAACAGCGTCGATTACCTGAACACTTTTTCCCAACTATTAAATCTAGCTCCTGCTAGTAAAGGGGGCGGGGTTCACTCACTTTATTACACTGCACTTTGTAATTCACATCGTCAGCACACCAACATTTTTTTATGTACAGGTTATCCGACTTGTCAATATCCCCAACTCAGCCATCTTGGATTTTTGTATGGAATTTATGCTCGTTTGTTTACGTTTTGCACTGAAAATGTATGTTTCCCCCCGCGCTGGTTATTCCCATCTACTGACGAAGTCGGATAACCTGTACATAAAAAAATCTTGAGCACACGGACGCCTGTTTCATTAAGAGGTGAGGTCATCCTATTTTTTACTGTTTTACTATTATTCGATGATGGTAAAGCAGACCCAAATAGTAATTTAAATGGGATGTATTTTGTCAAAAATGCTTTCTATATACGTTTAAACATTCTTGGTTTTCTTAAAAGTGATGAAAGTAATTGAACCGTTTGAGCTTGAGCTTGAGCTTGAGCTTGATTGACTGCTCGTAGTTGCTACTCCATTATGACCAGATCAGCTGTTCTTGCACAGGGAACCAACAGATGTTTGCTTGGGACTAGCACTCATCTTCAATGTACAAGTACTGGTGATCTCATTCGTTGGGTCACACTGGCGCCTGCCACGTCAGAATGAAAGTCAATCTATGGAAGGGGAGGAAATGATGATGCAATCACTCGCCCACTGCAAGCCGAATATACCTCTGCACTTGCCACGAGTTCATGCGGAATTTGTTGGAATTTATGGGTTAGGTTGGAGAGGCAGAGGTCCGTCTTGGTTAACGAGCTGCCAATGTGATAGATAGGAGAAGGTAACTGATGGAATTTCTAATTGGATGTAGGAAACGAGCTATATAAGTTCATTTCCGATTCTAGCAGATTACTGTTAGAATACTCAAGTTGAAGGTATAGGAATAGTAATGGAAACGGTATGGAAGTCCATTTCCAGTTCTAGCGATTGTTAGAACATGAGAAATAAAGAGAAAGATACAAAGTAGGAGAATGGAACGGACCTGGGATTTAACCCACGACCTCCTGCGTATAAGGCAGAAGCAGTAGCCATATGACTACCAAGCCCGCGATGAAAGTAATTGAACCGTTTGTTTGAGAAACTGCATATGTGCACGCCCTTTGAAGAGCAATTATGGAGTACTGCTTACAGTTTTTGCACTGGAAGTGCTCCAGGGTGTTGAGTTTTGCCAAAAACTATTGATTGTGCCAATTTGTCCAAAAATGTTGTTTATGTTGTTTTCTCGAAATTGTGTAAAATGGATGTATGCAGTTGCTCAAATAAATGATTCAATTATGATGCTTATAGTCTATTACGATTACGATTGATATAATGTTAAACGACAACTTTGACATCAAGATACTCCTTATCATAGCTTGTAGTCGGAATAGGCTTTTAAAATAGTGTTGGCACCGTTCTCAATATTTTAAAGATACTGTGAACACGTGTAATATAAAAAGTACACAATTATTAGTTTCTATTGTTTAAAAAATGAACTAATAATAAGAATAATAAGAATTATTTCCAATGTTTTGGAAGTCTTTATGACAGTCAAAAAAAACATTAATTGTTTTATATTTTTCCAATTTTAACCTCTTTAAAGTACTTTTCTCGATACATTTTATAATGAGCGAGAAAGGCATCATCATCGCTAGGTGGATTAATTAGGTTTTTTTTATGGAAATTTCCTTATTTTTTTATTGTTCCTTTTTGATAATTAATATTAATTATGTGAAAAAATTTGTAATTGTTTATTGGTAATATTGATTTATTTATGGATTTTTTTTTTCGTGGAATATTTTGATTTCTTTATGGAAAATTCTTTTTTAATAATTGCAATTTTTGCTTTTTAAAGTGCTAATTTATTTTTATTTTGTCGATAATTCTCAATTGTTTATGAAAATTTAGCATTATTTGTGGTCATTTCATATTTATTCATTGCTCATACCTTGATTTGTTTATTGTCAATTTCTTAATTATAATGATTTTTTTAAAATTATTTATGGGATTTTTATTTTGCTGCCATACTAAATATTAAGTTTATCATATATGTTATGTTGAATCCAAAAATCTCACTAGACAATCATAATTTCAAATAAGATCTATGAAATAATTACACCATAAATGCTTGCATTTGCATTTTCTAGCTCCAGTAGAAAAAATTGAGAAATATCACTAATTTTTTTATTAATTCATGCCTCATACAGGCGTGACGATTGTTTGCAGTAATTGAAATATGATGCTGCCAGATATGTATCCAGTATTTTGCGCTCGGCAATGGCGGCCTTGTGAGTTCCTTTGTGACATTTATATTTATTTTAACATATGTATGTACATATTTCAATCAAAGTAGGCTTTGATTCGTTTTAAATATTTGCACTTATAGACTGAGATGAGATAAGACATCTCACTGACCCTTTTTAAAACCATTTGCCTGTCAGAAAAGGCCAGTTTTGGTTGGGAGATTTTAAAGACACCGGTAAGCGCAGCGTTGCTTTATTTTGCTAGTGGGTGCTTTGTTATTACTTTCGCGGTGTTGCTAGTAGTCGGGGATTTTCCAACTTCAGTTCCTAAAGAAACAAGTAAACACGAATAAACGTTTCTTTCATTCATTTAAACGTAAAATAGAATGAATAATCAAAATGTTGTAATCATAGTCAGAACTGCAATCATGACGTACAAATAAACAGCTCAGCGTTCGGTAATTATTGCTTGAAGTTTCGGTTAGTTAAAAAAGTTGGTCACACTGGAGCTGCCCGTTGCGTGGATTGTGGATAATTTGTGTAAGGGCATTCAGCTCCGAGATGTCTTATCGATAAGATCTCATCTCAGCTTATAGATACTCAAACAAACGTCAATGTAAATGAAATCAATCAATTTCTCTTCTACATTATGATTTTCTTAGCTACATTTTTCCTAATATTTTAATTTTATTTTCTAGGAATGTGAGGACCACTTATTTATGCGGATCGTTGTAAATGGGTTCCTAAGCAAATATTTTTTTGAAACTGGAATAGCATGTTCTTCCACAAAACAGCAAGCTCAAGACCTTCCCACAACTCTCCTCAAAAAGCTTTCAAAATCTGAATAAAATCCTGTAACATACAATATCAACAAACTCTCATAAAAATGATCTGTTTCACATGTTTCATATCAAATTCTTAAAATTCAACATGCTGAGAAATATTGAATTATGTTTTGCATATGCATCGCTTCCGAAAAGACTTCTCAAGGCTGTAATTGAATATTTTGTTTGAGAAACTGCATATATCCATTTTACACAATTTCGAGAAAACAACAAAAAACTGTTTTAAAACAAATTGGCACCGAATTTTTTGATTTCTTCAAAACAGATCAATAGTTTTTTGTAAAACTCAACATCCAGGGGCACTTCCAGTGTAAAAACTGTAAGCAGTACTCCATAAGGTTAAAAGACTATTATTCTTCCATTTACTTCCACTATTCACTAGTGGAAGTAAATGGAAGAATAATAGCACAGATAACAGACATTGAAGCTAGAACAAATTTTATTGAAAATCCTGTGTAAACTTTTGAATTGATATACGTTGGCCCACTACTGCCATCTACTCAACTGATTGCGGCAGTACCTAAGGATGCAGCTGAATTACAACCGTCGAACGCAGCCAATGCATTTGACAGCCGCAATCGGGCTGTGTTTTCAATAACAATGATTCTTGCGCCATCTCAAATCGATTGCCAAACGCGGTCCCAATTTAAAACACATTTAAATTAACGGTTGCGGATGTTTACACACGTATGGGATGCCAGCCTCAACATCTGTTATCTGTGATAATAGTCTTCTAACCTTGTAGCATTTCCCCTAAGACGCTCTAAATTAATTAATCAGTACTCCATAATTGCTCTTCAAAGTACGTATGTAGTTTCTCAAAAAAACGAAATTTTTTTCAGACATTTCTGAGCAACAGCGACAATCTGTATCTTGTAACTAATATATCTTTTATGAAAAACCTATAAGCAATTGGATTCACGATATGGGACAAATGGACTCACGATGAGATGGGCCCGGCAATGATAACAATAACGAATGTCTAAAACCTCAGTCTAAAACTAGATTCTATGTAGATTCTGTACAGCAGAATACCACAGTAGACCACGGCACAGTAGCGGTTGAGAAACACAGAGTGTCTCACTTGTCGTAAGACGAGTTTGTACAATCCCATTGAATTCCACTACTTAATTGTATCTTGACAGATACGTATTTCGACCTCAACAGTAAGACCGTCTTCAGTGTCTCGTACTTGACTCGACTTGACGACAGTACTAGACACTGAAGACGACTGTTGAGGTCGAAATACGTATCTGTCAAGATACAATTAAGTGGTGGAATTCAATGGGATTGTATAAACTCGTCTTACGACAAGTGAATACATTCCACTAAAAAGCTCAAAATAAATTTCTTAACAGAGTGCCTACCAAATAAAGAAAAGAATACCGGGTTAATTCACCATGTTTCCTCTATATTTTAACAGCGGGGATCATGGGAAGAAAGTATGATAAAATAGTTAAGAAACACACTCACAAGTCCCAGCAATATACGTGCATTCATTTTTGCAAATGTTTTATAGATTTATGGCAAGGTTCACAGATTTCCACCACTTTTCTCAACGCTGATCTGATTCTATATCATGATCTTTTTTTTAGCTGAATGGATGAAAACTGATCAAGTTTGCACGAAATTATTATGGGGATTTTTTTTTCATTATACCGATTATGGTGCTTCCTCATCAAGCACAGACTAAAAAAAATACTAAGCTAAAAGAAATACTCAAGAGCTTTCACTCAGGAGACGAGCCAGCCTCGGGCTGAAAGTCTCCTTAATAAAGACAAAAAAAAAGCTTTCACTCAACGAAAACCGTGTCTTGATTAATTGCGTTTCGATTGCAATACAGGATTCGAATTTTTAGTCATGATCATTAAGCTTCTCTAAGGGTATCACTGAAACGTGCCTGAAAATGTCTGTGCTATCTTACGCGCCAGTGGCAGCATTGTTACCTGATGAATAGATTAAGGACAAGCCTCCCGGAATCCAAAACAAAAAGCACTCGCGTTTTCGAGGGCATCCCATTCAATTTAACAGCAACGCACATGCACATGCAGACATGCGTTGTCGCTGCAGAAAACAATTACAAAAATTAGAAACATTTGTGTTTTTTTACTTTTTTATAGAGTGAACATGGGAGCTATAGATAGACAATCAGAACCTATTAGGTGTTTTTTTTCTAAACTCCGGAAATTTTGCGATTTGCTACTGTAAATAATTATTTAGAATGTAAAATCCAGCCAAAGCAAGCATTATCTGAGAAAATCACGAAACGTATACGGAAATTAGTTTCAAAAAATTGTCACTATTTTAACCCAAGTGTTTGTTTACGAACGCACGAATGCCCAAATAGCAAATCGCTCCGGAACTGTGTCATGATCTCTATTTATTGTAATTAACTACACTACTCTTTACTATGGATTTTATAACCCTATTTTGAGCTTTGAATTCATCCCATATTGATGCAGTCGAGTATGAGTAAAACATTTTTGTATTTTATTTTGGTTCGATGTTTATATGTAAACATAAATATGTATGGTGAGGCAAAATCCGAGAGACGTCGCGCGTACGCATAACATTCATTAAAACAAATATAAATCCATAGGGTTCTGATGAACGTTTGCGAGGAAAAACCTCTGAGAGTGAGAGAGAGAAAAAAGCCTTCCGCTCAAACGAGAGAGGAAGTTCATTCGTATTCACGAATACATTGACAGCACTTGCGGTCGCAGAATAATCGTTAGTGAAGTGATAGTTTGAGGAAAATTGCTACAATTCTGATCAGAAATTGTAGTGTTCACATTCGGTGGCACAAAGAACGGAGAATAAGAACAGAACAGTTTCAATGCACGGGGAACAAATGCAAACGTGCGTCACACATGTGGTGCTTCTGAACCGTAAGGTCGGTTGGTTGACGATGTACGTTAAAGAAGGTACTGATAGTTTGGTACAGTACCACCTAGACTTCTGCTGTTCATTTTAGAGGTATCATGAGAATTGAATTAAAATTACAAGAATTATGAGATTTTTCCGACGATTTGCCCCAACCCTAATTAATGAAAAAAATAACGTTACTAACTCTTTGGCAAAATAAAACATATTTGAAAACTGCAACACTGCAAATGTTCGATGTTATAAAGTATGATATTGCACTATTTGGTGTAGCTGTGCCAAAATCGAAGGCGACATTAGTTTTCACAATTTGGGAGAAAGCTGTGCATTACCGAAAAGCACATGTTAGTAGATACGACGACGCGACTGATAGTCAGACGGAATGGAGCACACAAGCGCGCAAACTAGAACGCTTTTTTTTTCTGTTTGACCAAAGGCCATGGCTTTTGGCGTTCGCTTTATAATAGTCCACATATAGCTTATAGGGGAACTGTTCCGATCTCCATCTCACTGTACATATATCCATCTCATCGCTAAACAAAGAAATACGGGACCAAATTCGTCGCTTCTTTTTGTCAACATACGTGCTCACTGCTGAAAAAAATCACAAAAATAATAAACAAACCAAATTCCTTTCCATTACTTTGTTTTTTATGGGATGGAAATAGGAGCTATGAGATGAAGTGGCAAACCGTTCCCCTAGCTAGTGCTTAGACAGTAGGGCGAATGTGGTCGACACGAAGGTACTGCCTCGTGTGGAATATGATGCATAATGGACAACCGTTGCTAGCGCGAGTGGTGGACTATTTGCTTTGCTCCGTATGTACCCTCAATATAGGAAAGAGGGAAACCGTATTCATACGAAATTAGTCTGTGAGCTTTGTCGATGCGTTCGAAATAGCGGTAAGGAAAGTGATTCGATGCGAACATACACAGCGCTCATAGGCTTTGGCTAACCTATAGCAGAGGTAATAGTAGAAACAGCGCGAGCAGTGAGGTTTCCCGAAGAGCGTGGAACCGGCAATAGTAATAATGCGAGAGGAAACGCAAAGAATTGTGATGTATTCAACTAGGAGGGTGGCTCTGTCGAAATTATGTTCAAGCTAGTTTTGCAGTACCTACCTCGATTATTATTGAACTGAGCAAATAAATTATTCATGAAACGATAGACAGATAGATCCAAATTTTATAACAATCCTACCAAGAGTCTTTTAACTCGTCGCTGGGCTGACCCCCCGCTAGCTGAACTATTATCACCTGGCATCAGCTCTAAGAGTTACTAATTACGATATTTATGTATTCGTAATATTACGTGGCCTAGCATAACGTATTGTGTGGTATTGTTCTTTTCTTACATAGTTCCTGTCTCGAAAAAGAGAAACCCTAAGCTCCAGAATTGAATGATAATTACATGGTGACAACGCTAAAGATGATGCACTTGAAATATTCAAAAGAACTTAAATTAGTAAAAAAAATTTGTAATTTGATGTGCAGCAACAAGGAAAATTATTAATTCTTTATTGTAGCTTGTTTAGTTTGAGTAGTTTGTATTCGTGTTTGAATGTGACCCAAATTCGTAGATCGGTAGTTTTGAAGCAGGCAGGCTTCAAGATTTTTCTCTTCTTCCCAATAAATGATTTTTCCAAATGAACCCATTTTTGCACATTAGATGACGGATAAAAATCACTAATATATTAGCTAATAAATTTATTTCACAACTAGCACAACGTTATCCTGCGTTGCTCGGGTTGGCAATATTTAATTTTCAAATGTAATTTTTTTGAGGCGCTGCACATTTATTTACGATCCTTCTAGATTTTTCATATCTCATCAGCCTTTACGCATTTTTGTAGTTTTTGAACCTTCCCAAAGTAAATTACTGTCTTTATTTATACATGAGCACTGCGGAGCCCAAGACGAATCGATTACACCCAGTTCTTTTTTACCATTATCAGATAGTTTTCTGTTGCCTATCGTAAGGTGCGAAATTATTGTTTTAGCTTTGTCTTAGAAAATGTGAAGTCAATAAAATTGCAGTGTTTATTGTAAACAAGCATGATTCGGTTAATCGGCCCGAATTTCGCATAGTTGGTACGGTGAAAGCTGATTGCGAATAACTCTCGATGGCACGATGGTACATAAAAATCAAATTTCGATAGGAGCTAAGGTGTATCAAGTTTTTGCGAAAAAATTAAATAATAAATGAGACCATTGCAAACTCACGAAGATTTTTCAAAATTTCAATATTAATCAGCATGCATCGAGCTTTTATGCCGGTAAAGGAAAAACAGACCTAATTTGCGTAGTGCATATAGCAGAAATTGTTTTTGTACCGACTCAATTCTGTCTTCGTGTGTAATTGAAAAAGGTGCCCAAACTATACTGCAATATTCTAGTATTGATCTAACATAGGTAATAGGGTGGCTCAAAAAACACTTTTTCAATATTTTTGATGGGCCGCCCCCTTATTCGGTTCTATTTGATGCCCTGATGCTCTGGACAAAATTTCAGCCAAATCAGTCAATGTTTAGGCGGTGCTAAACTCGTTGAAAGTTTATATGGAAAAATGTATGCAAAAACATCCAAAAACAGTGATTTGCAGTTGGACGACACAATTTACGATCAAGATACTCGTTCAGTTCTTGTAGAATTAAATACAGAATGTTACGCTGAAAACCGCGAGAAGATTAGAGTTTTTTAGGCAAAGATATTAGCATTTTACTGGAGTGTTGTAGGGATGAATTTATTTCTTTTCAAAGGCGAAAGAAACGAAATTTGCTCAAACCCCACTACAGAGAAATGCTAATAACTTAGCCGGGCAAACTCTAATCTTCTCGTGATTTTCTGCGTAACATTCTGTATTAAATTCTTTAAGATCTGAATGAGTATCATAGTTATTCATCGTAAGTTGTGTCGTCCAACTGCAATTCACTGTTTTTTTATGTTTCTGCATACATTTTTGCATATAAACTTCCACCGAGTTTAGCACCGCCCAAACGTTGACCGATTTGGCTGAAATTTTGTCCAGAGCATCAAGGCACCAATTAGAACCGAATAAGAGGGCGGCCCATCAAAAAAATTGAAATTTTTTTTCCCATACTAATATGAGCCACCCTAATAGGTAATGTACAATGTTTTTATTGTGTAAAGATCTTTGAAGTTGTAGCAAAAGCGTTTAATAAAGCTAATCATGTTAATTGCTCGGTTTACGATTGTGTTGTAATCTATATACATAAAAATGAATTTCTGTTTGTCTGACCCTTATAGATTCGGAAACTACTGAACCAATCGGCGTGAAAATTTACATGCAGAGGTTTTTGGGGTCGGGGAAGGTTCTTAAGATGGTTTGAGACCCCTCCCCCTTTTGTAAAGGGGGGCTCCCATACAAATGGAACACACATTTCTGCTTAACCCGAGATCTAATCAGAGAATAAATCAATTTTAGGCGAAACAAAGTTCGTCGGGTCTGCTAGTGGTCAATAAAAGAAAGCTTAGAGTCTAATATGATGCCTAGATCTCTAATTCTAATACACTTTACAACAATTTGATTACCTAGGGTAATTGGTATGTTTAGGGTATTCCATTTTCTACTAAAAGAGATTAAAAAACATTTTTTAGCATTCAATTGACACAATGTGTAAAATATTGTTTTTCTGGCACAATGTGTAAAATATTTTTATCTCGCTTTAAAAAATCTTTTTGTCTTCAGTATTTATTATCTCCAGATAAAGCTTCATATCGTCGGCATAAATTAATACTTTTATTTTTTGAAGAATATAGGGCAAATCGTTTACGAATAAAATAAACAACAGTGGACCTAAATGAGAGCCTTGTGGCACCCCCGAAGTGGCATGAACAGCGACTGATATTTTACCGTTAAATTTAACTATTAAATCACGAGTGGTTAGATATGATTCGATCCATTTTAGGAGTTTGGGCTTAACTCCCTCTTTTTGCAATTTAAATAGGAGCATGGGTATGTCAACTCGATCAAATGCTTTGCTCAAGTCTGTGTATAATGTTTCTACATGATTTCCGTTACTCATTGCTTCCACTGGACTTAACTTTGAAACTATGTAAAAGATTAATTTTTGATTTTCATAATGTTTTTCTGAAACCCACAAACTTATTTTGTATGTCAGATCTCGGCAAAAAATACCATGATTTGCACAACCGAGTGCTCAGTAATCGCCCCGACAAAAAAAAACGAAATTGTCGACAATCTTGGTAATCACAAAATTCCTCAAATATCAGTTATTGCTGAGACACTGACCAACTTTTTAGCTGACTACTCTGACTACTTGATAAAAATGTCAGATATTGCTGATCATCTCAGCTAGTTGCTCAACTGGCTTTCGGCATTTTTTCTACCGATCCTCAGCAAGAATTAACAAGAATAAAAAGCTTCGACAAATTTGTAATTTACAAAATCTCCAATTGTGTATTTTCTTGCAATTGTATGTAACAAAATGCACATTACGGTGATTGATAAAATTCACTTTTTTCTAAATATTTGTGTTCATGGATGACGAGCTCGGTGGTCTAGTGGCTATCGCTTCTGCCTTATAAGCAGGAGGTCGTGGGTTCAATTCCAGGCTCGTCCCTTTTCTACTTTGTATTTCTATCTTAGTTCTTTCTGTGTTTCACGTTATACCAAAACGATTCCTACTGTTATAACCTTCCACACAATCCCAAAACCTCCCGTGGCACCTATGAGAGCTGGTCGTAGAGTTCTCTGCATCTTTCTTAAGTAGGTGTCCAACATCCTTCCCCTTCCTCAGCATTCGCAAGGACGTAGCCAGGACAGATCTCGATTATTGGAGAGTGCATTGATTCCATCTAAGAGTTAGTGATTAATCCCAAATCAATATCTGTGGTAACGGATGAAAGTGCTACTACTCCCATACAATAGGCTTGGCTTGTACCACCTACGAATTTGTGAGAACTGCTAAATACTAATGCTAATATTTGTGTTCATGGATGTTTTGTGAGAAAAACAAACAATTAAAGCTTATTTATGCCGTTGCAAATATTTAATTAAAATTATGTCCTACTGGTTTCCGGAAGGTCAAGGGAGAAAAGAATAATAATAAAAAAATAAAAATCGGATTTGTTAAAGAATGTTTTGAAAATCCTAAAAATTTCCCGATTTTTAATTGTTGCTTCCTCAAAATATTATTTTTCGGCAAAAAAATCCGTGGAGAGGGGGGAGAGGAAATTGTTTTTAAATACTTGTATCGGCCTTATTAAAAAGTATTCACGAAGGAAAAAGGATTACAATTCCGTTTATTTTCACCGCCATAGTTGTATCGGCATAGCAAGTGGCATTGAGAACGCTGAGGAATGCCGACCTGAAGAAAAAGTTTGGAAAATAATTGAAGTCAATCATTATTAATAAAAATACTCTTAATAAGCAGAAGTCAATCATTATTATTAAGTACTTTGGTGAGTCCAGTACAAAGTATTGTCGCAAAATCATAATTGGTTTAATGCTGCGTCAAAAGCTCGACCAGAATCAAACTAAGGGTATGAAGGATGCAATTGTCCTACAGTTGGTTAATTTATATCTTATTAAAATCTTAACTTATTTTTCGGAACCTTCACGTTATTTGAACAATATTTTTTTATCGTTTTCATAGAAGCGCAAGGGTTTGTGCTGCTGCAAGTGGCAAACATCCAACACGTCAACGCATCATGTTCGAAGAACCAAATGTAAATAAAATACAAAATGGTGTCTCAAATTGCCATTTCTAAATATTAGACAACGTTTGTTTAAAACATGACTTTTAAGTGTTAAAACCGCCCTTCACACTCTCCCCAAGCAGAAGCTAGATGGAACATTGAACCTTCCAGTTTATTCTACGCGGAGAGCAGCATAACCCAGTATTATCAGCGATATGTCCATTAGTTAGTATCTCTTCTTTTAGAGCTGCTGATCCGTCCAGCACTCGGTTCGGTCCGCTAAGTTGTCAGGTTCTCTTAAACCGTAAAGGATCCTCTTGTTCATTATCTGAGAAATCTGCTGGTCATTGGTTTGAAATGCCAAGGAGGATGTTTTCTTTCGATCAGCCAAGGTGTTTAAGCCAGGATTGATCTATTATTCCAAGAAGAACAGACTGTCCGTGAAGCGGTTGTGAGTTTTTTATGTTTTGGAAAACCCTGAGTACCCTATAGCTAGCCAATCATGGGGTTGCCCGATAGCCTCTCCTGTCCTCAGTTGGAAATGAAAATTTGATGATATTTCTAGTCATCTGTTGAATAACAAGTTCGTTAAATAGCTTCAACTATTCACTCCAGAAGAAATCACCTCTAAGCAGCATTTTAAGTTGCTCAAAGTGCTATCCAATCCGGTGATTGAACTGACCAAATTTCGTCCATCTGGAGAAGAGTTCCACCTCAAGGGTGGTATGGACTTCTTAAGTACTGTGCAAATAGATAGGACAAGTAGCAGTCAAGGAATGATTTTGCTGCTAACATTCCTTGAACAGTACGGAGCTGACAAGGAAAATGAATAATTCGGGAATAGCAGGCGGATTGCTGTGAAGAAAGCACAAACCGTCATCTTTCCTTGCGAAATAATGTACTGACACATTATTCCGCAAGTAAAGTGACGTTTTGTTTTGTTCAGATAATTTTTTTTTTTTCGAGATTATTTACAGATCAGCTGTTTCCCGGTTTTTATGATCTGCAGATGTATCGGTACGGAAGAAAGTAAATTCCAGAGAATGGCCATGTTCTTGGAAGTGGCGGAATCGCCGGAATCAATCAGAGGCAGTTTGTTCGCGTTCTTCAGACTGGTGCTGAACTTTTCGATGCCAGGATTAATGCGCATACATATAATGGGTTGCCACCATTAGTGCACCCGGAGTATGCATCTCTGTATTTTTTTTTAGTACTACAAAAGCTATTCCCAGCTCTGGTAGATGGTATATCGCAGTTCTGGTAGAAGGTATGGCTATACCGCCGTCAAGAATGGATCGACGCGCATTCGTAAGAAAATTGACCACGCCACCAATTATTCTATACCACGCCGATATGCCTATTGAACGAATACACCTATTGTTTTGAAAAAAAGAACCGGCGGGAACAATTCATTATCGAATTTTTTGAAGAATACCGTAATCGAATTTCCGGTTGAATTTCTAGAGGATTACTTGAAATAATTTCCGCGGAAATTTCTGGATGAATTCCTGAAGAAGCTCGTGGAAGAAAAGCGGAAAGAATTTTCAGGGTAATTTCTTTAGGATATTCCGGGGAAAGTTCATGGAGGAATTTTCCGGAATAATCCTTAAGGGTTTTCTAAATGATTTCTTGGTGAAATTTGAGGGAATTACCCGGAGATTATCTAAGTGGATTTCCGGCAGTAATTTCCTGAAAAAACATCTGTGGGAATTGCAGGAAAAATGTCTTGAAATGTTTCCGGATAAGATACCAGGTGGAATCTTGGATAAATTTGCAGAGAAATTTTTGGGAATAAAAAATAGTGAGATTTGATCTAAAAATTTCTGGAAGAATAACTGGACGAATTACCATAAGAACATGATAAGGAAAGTTCAGAAGAATTCCTTAAAAAGCTTTAAAAAAATGTAAACGATTCCCCGGTGAATTGTTTTGAGAAATTTTAGAGAAATATGTGGAGGAATTTACGGGTTGAATTCTAAAGGATTTTCTGGAGGAAGGTATGTTAGATTTTACAGAAGAATGCAACTTAATTCCATAAGAATTTCTGGGAGGATTCCTGGAGAAATTTCTGAGAGGATTCCCAGGGGTAGATGGGAGAAGACATGTGCATCAATTGGAATTTTGAAAGATCATTTTAGGCCAGTTACGCCGTGGTAGCGTCACGGCGTTGATGGTCGGCGGTGGCATGGGTCAGTGTGAACTAATCAATTGCATTAAAAATTCTCCTTCGGAAGTTCCTACAGAAAATCCTTCGAAAGATCCTCCGAGATTACCATCGAAATTTCCTCCAGGAATTCCTTCGAAAGTTCCTTCAAAGATTTCTTCCAGCATTTACTTCGAAAGTTCCTTCAGGAATTCTTTCGAAAGCTCCTCCAGGAATTCCTTTGAAAGCTCCTCCAGGAATTCCTTCGAAAGTTCCTCCAACAATTCCTTCAGAAATTCCACCAGGAATTCTTTAGGAAGTACCTTCAGGAATTCTTTCGGAAGCTCACCCAGGAATTCCTCCAGGTATTTCTTCTTAAGTTCCTCCAGCAATTCCTCCAGGAATTCTATTGGAAGTTCGTCCGGACGTTCCTTCAGAAGATCCTCCAGGAATTCCTTCGGAAGTTCTTCCAGGAATACCTTCAGAAGTTCCTCCAGAAGTTCCTTTAGGAGTTCCTCCAGAAAATCATCCAGGAATTCTTTCGTAAATTCTTCCTGTATTTCCTCCGCAAGCTCCTCCAGGAATTCATTCGAAAGTTAATGCAGGAATACCTCCGAAAAGTTCCTTCAAAAATGCCTTCCTAGTATCATTCAGAAGTTCTTTCGGAAGTTTCTCCAGGAATTTGTAATGAAGTTCCTCCAGGAAATCCTTCAAAAAATCCTCCAGGAAATTCTTCTGAAGTACCTCCAGGATATTTTTCGGAAGGTCTCCAGGACATTTTTCGGAACTTTCTCCAGCAAATCATTCGGAAGATTCTCTAAGAGTTTCTTCGGGAATCAAAGAATTCCTTCGAAAGTACCTCCAGGATTTTTTTCGGAAGGTCCTCCAGGAAATTTTTCGGAACTTTCTCCAGGAAATCTATCAGAAGTTCCTCCTGCAACTTTTTCGGAAGTTTCTCCAGGAGTTCCTCCAGAAAATTATCTAGGAATTTCTTCGGAAGTCCCTCCTGTAGTTCCTCCGCAACTCCGGAACTTTCGAAGGAATTCCAGGGAGAACTTCCGAAGAAATACAGGAGGAACTTCCGGGAGAAATCTAGAAGGAATATCCGGGGGAATACCTGGAGGAACTTCCAAAAGAATTTCTGGAGGAATTCCTGGAGAAACTTCCGGAGGAATTCATGGAGAAACTCTCGAGTGAATTCCTGAAAAAACTACTTGAAGAATAGCCGGAAGAATTCTTGAAGGAACTACCGGAAGAATTCCTGGAGGAACTTCCTGGGGAATTCCTGGAGGAACTTTCGAAGAAAACCCTGAAGAAACTTCCGAACGAATTTCTGGATGAACTTTCGCAGCAATCTGCAGGAACTTCAAAGGAATTCATGGAAGATCTTCCGATGGAATTTCTGGAGGAACGTGCGAAGGAATCCCTGGAGAAACTTCCGAAGGAATTCCTGGAGCAACTCCCGAAGGATGTACTGGAGGAATTTTCGAAGGAATGTCGGGAGGAACTTCCGAATGAATTCCATTTTATTTATTATTTTATAATTCATTTTTCTAATTTTGGGTTTTCATTAAACCATTCAGAGGAATTTCCTTCGAAGTTTCAGGAGCCCTTGATATTTGAGGGGAATTCTCTTGGTATTTTTTGAAATTCAGAGAAATTTTTCTTTAAAACCATTGGGATTCCTTGCAAATTCGAATAATTATCCAACAAAACTCCAGTTAATTTTCATGGTAAATGGTATTTTGGTAAAAATGTTAATAAACAAAAAGTTACAACCAAAAAGACTTTTATTTTCATATTCAAAAGGGGGGTTGGTAACGAGGGGTTAAACAATTCCCCTCACATTCTTCGAGAAATTCAGTCGCTTTTTCATCCACGAGCTCCTATAGAAATTTCACCAGAAATCCTCATTCCCTTGGAAACTTCTCATAAAATGCCTCCGGAAAATCGATTCTCGATTCTCGATAATCCTCGATAATCCCCCAGAAATTCCTCGAGTTACTTCTCAGAAACTGCTCTGAAGAATTTTCTTTTTCATGAAGAATTCCAGAAAGAATTGTTGAGGGAAACTCCCAAAAAGTTGCTGAGAAATTTCTCGTATATGCTCATGCAATGTTGGGCTTATATAAGATTTCAAATATTAACTAAGAAAATGCTCTAGTTGGAATGTAGAGCCATTCATATAAGAAGAAGAAACTACCGGATGAGTTCCAAATATAATTTGATTTGCGACGGATGGTAACTTTCTTAATTTACGTATTCTAAAAAATCCAACAAGTATTCCTATATACACTAGCTTCTCTAAGCGGAAGAGTTGTGTAATAATATGATCTGTGACAACATGGTTTTGACCTCCTGAATGTATTTTTAGAAGACGGAAACTTCCAAAATATCCTGCTAATATCAGCATGAACATCGAGCAACAACCACGCAATTTATATGAAATACATGCTCCGACGTCTTGAGATCAAGAAATGTCATTTTTGGCCCGATCGGAGGTCTTAACGTCTCAGATAAATCTTGAAAGACGGGAAAATTTGTGAGTCGCAAAATTGTTAAAAACGGTTTAATAACGGCTGAGTTTTAGCGATTTGATAATAGCGTTCTGACTGTTTGGCATGCTTGGTTGTTGGAGTGTTAATTAACCAGAAATGACTTTCGCTTCTGCTTGACTTGAAACACATGGTTTCGAATAAAAGTATTTTTAGACTCTAATAATTTAGGGCAAAGAAATTTCAACCTTATAAAGACCTAAACCTTTAAACGACCCGAACAAGAACATGAAGTTAAGAAAATTATTTTGAGCTTTTTAGTGGAATGTCTTCACTTGTCATAAAACGAGTTTGTACAATCCCATTGAATTCCACCACTTAATTGTATCTTGACAGATACGTATTCGACCTTAACAGAAAGGCCGTCTTCAGTGTCTCGTACTTGACTCAACTTAGTCGACAAGTTGAGTCAAGTACGAGACACTGAAGACGGCCTTACTATTGAGGTCGAAATACGTATCTGTCACGATACAATTAAGTAGTGGAATTCAATGGGATTGTACAAACTCGTCTTATGGCAAGTGAAGAACATGAAGACAAAACTAGTGCCTCAGTAGAAAAAAGCGCGGGATGACCCGGAATTCGAGCAGTTGAAGCTGCAATTAGAGCAAACAATATTGGAAAAATCATTCTGTCTGCGGGAGATTATAAAAATGAAAAAGGAAGATCAAGACGACATTGGCAGTATAGAGTCATTGGAACGTTTAGCGAATAAAGTTCGATGGTGAAGAGCGATAAATTCGCTGAAGTGATAGAGGTTGGTGAGACTCAAATATTGTGCCTTCAGTGGACTGCGATTGTGAAGGAACTGAGACAAATTCACAACATGTCATGCGAGAAATCACCGAACGCACAGCTTTACGGAAATGGCTTTCTTATACTAAGGACGGGTCAGGGAAAGTGCACAAATAACAGAGAAAATGCATCAGCTTGACTAAATAAGCTCTACTGAAAGCGTGTTTGAATTGTAACGGAACCTTGAACCTTGAACATATCAATTAAGTTGAAAAGACGGTTACATTTTTCCTCGACATATTGAAAATTTGACGAACAATTTATCTTTTCTGGCACAATCTTCAAACTGCAAAAATAAAACGAATTAATAGTTGTTCACAATGGTAATCTTCAAACTCGTTCTACAAAAATCCAGTTGTAGTCCAACCAATGAAGAATGATTGCCAACGCACAAAGCAGTGCATTCGTTTTCAACTCTGCCTTCAAGAAGTTTTTCTGCATGGGATTTTGCATTCCACCTTCGCCGATTTTTCGAGGCAGCTTTTTTATATCCAAAACGGTCGATGCAGTAACTGCCTAAGAGATAAACAAATGCATTAAAACTATAATTTTCTTAAATTTATTATTTATAATTACCTGTTTGACGATATTTTGCCAAACTGACTGAATGATCTCAGAAAATGCAACTCGTTCAATTACGCCTACTTGTTTAATTACGTTCACCATGTCAAAATTACTTTGGTAATTAGATCGATTTTTCCTTGACCCTTTTCCTTGAGATCTCCATACCTACTAAGCTTCAATGGTGAAACTCTAAAATACAGGACGTTATCGTCGAACAAGAAGCTGGACATTGAAGGCCGCCTGCTTCGATGGCCGGGAAGCACTTCCTGTCGCAAACCATCGACAAGTATCCAGCCCGGAGGCTCTTACTTTTCAGTAAGTAACATTTTGCGAACGCCGTTGCAGCCAGAGCGTCAAGGACAATTCTCACGAAATCCAAATTTGAAAGTAATCGCGTTTTATAGGGCACACCACTTAATACCGTGGTGCATCGAAGCCCGTACACCTAAGCACTTAATTTTATTTGAAATGCTCTAGAAAATACGAATCAAATTCAAATAGAACGTTTGTTATTGATACAGGCGCCCAAGGACCTCTATTTTTTATGTGCTCCACTGTATTGCATTGAAAACAACGAAAAATATGATAAAATGATGAATAAAATTAACGCATTCTGATTCGAAATCCGTCCACCGTGGACGGAATTTGAATCATAGGATCATAATGCGTACAGCTATTATCTAACTAAATATTTAATACAAAGCAGACCGATTGACCAGGCTACAAATTTAAATAATTCCATACGCATCTTGGGAAGCGATCCCTTTGATGTTTAGTCTGCTGATCTTACTCTATTAATATTTGCAATTTGCAAATTAAACACAGTCACATTCGTTACAATTATATCCGGCGATTTGTTTTTCAATTGTGATATTTCAATTTCAGAGCATATTTTCTATTTCAACGGCCAGAATGTTTACTGTAATTTATTAGCATTAGCATTGTTACGGTGCAATTCGTAGATTGGACACTAGTGATACTCATGTTCTACTTTTGAGATCCTTATCTAGAATGCTATCAGAAATCAAGAAGGGGAGTGGTCCTTGATTACAGTCTTAAACAAAAATAACAAAAGCATGAGGATTACTACTCCTGGCCACGCCCACCTTCACCGTAACTAGGGAGAGGAAGGAAGTGTTGATGTGGTACTTACTTAACGAGAGGCCACCGACTTAGCGACACCCTCATAAGTACCACGGAGTTGGATAATGAGGAAGGTATTCGTTGGGTCAGGATTTGCCTGTAGCTGGCAATGTAACAGTGGTAGATCTTACCCCGTAACACACCACGTAAAGGTGTCTACCCAGCATTACGGGTCAGATAAATGATGTGTAAATTTATTCCCCTAAACACCCTTTAATGTAGTGATATCTCACGAAGCGGACGGAATTCGGTGCTGTGTGGATTTCGGTCCCCCACGGTACGCAAAACTCGCGTTTTAAAGGTCACCCCATCCAAGAGGGAAGCTACGCACCTGAGATCTACGCATAATTGGCATTTTTATTATTCCACGCATGCCGCGACGCATCCGATAACATCCGAAAAAGTATGATGATGGACCAACGATATTTTGAGAGGTTTTTTTTGGCATGCAGCCTCAATACCAGAGTTGATTTACTGTAATCGGGGACAATAATGTGCTGCCTGGTTTGGTCGTGACATACTGTAAGCTTATCAAAGATTATGAAATCATCCTTTATAGGGAGATTATTGCATCTGTCAACAAGACACAACCTGAGATCGTTGTTTTTTCAGTGGCGACATTTTTATACCGAAATTTTCCCAAATATGAGATGGATCATTTGGCCGAAAACCATTCGGCCCAAAGCTTTTTGGCCGAATGCCATTGAACCAGATCATTAGGCCGAAACGGTCGTTTGGCCGAAAGGGTCATTTGGCCGACAGGGTCATTAGGCCGAAAGGGTCATTTGGCCGAAAGGGTCATTAGGCCGAAATGGTCGAAAGGGTTATTTGGCCGAAAGGGTAAAAATTCAGATGTTTTTTGGTTATTGATTTCATGATTTGCATTGCAAAGTAAGATTTGTCAAGATCACGTTCACGCATACCAGGAATGACAATATTATGAAACTAAGATGAACCCCCGATCTGTTTCCACAGGGTTCTAGTACTAATCATCACCTTTCAGGAAAGCATGCGATCAAAATATCCTATCGGTGAAAATTTAAGAAAATTAGATTTCAAGATTTTGCAGGGGTTATATATCTGGGTTGAGATAGGAAAAAATGTTGAAATTTTTCGTGAAATAACTCAGTGTTATCCGATTGGCTTGAAAAGGGTGGTGTTCATCATCCCCATTATTTCCTATTGAAAATACGTCATACGTCGGACTATGGGCTTGAAAGTATGGGTATGATCTATGGGTTGCGCGAGCTTTGCATATAACCGAAAATAACCAGATAACGAATATCAAATGCATGTTAATTCAGTTAAGATAATACGGATATACTGCCGTTCTACACATAATTGTCCCATGGACATATGAAATCTCAGCAAACATGGTACAGATATGGCCAATGTCCATGGTTCATACAAATTTTTGAAAATTCATGTGAGCAATTTTCCACGCGGGGTTAGGGGGTATCCAAAACCGACCAAAACCTGTTCACGTGGTATATGGACAACCCCTTATGATATATGTATGTATGTTATTACCACTCGCTCTGGTTTTGATTAGATTTTCAGGACTGTAAAGCTATCAGTACACTGTTTGTCATAATGACAAATATTTGTCAAGTCAGCCTGATATCCATGTCGATTTCTAATTGGTTTGATAGATGTCCGGATAAACTTGTCAAATATTTCTCGCTTAACTTTTCAAAAGGACCTAAGTAACATTTTTTTCATGAATTAATTTGAATACTGCAATCAATTGCTTTCATGTTTTTCTGTTGATTGCGCTATTCAAATTAATTCATGAAAAAAATGTTACTTAGGTCCTTTTGAAAAGTTAAGCGAGATTTGTCATTATTACAAATAGTGGACTGCGGGCTTAAGACTCACTGACTAATCTTTAACAGTTGCCAGGTGCCATAGAAATGTGAAGTCAGTAATTGCCAAATTTGTTTACCAAATGAAAAAAAAAATATAAGCAACAACGGTCATAATATTTCTGTTGTGAATGCAACTTGTGTGCAAAAAACATGAAATGGCATTCTTGTCGAATCTGGAATCAACTAATGGATAGTCAGATATAATTCTTATCGTGAAAATGTCTAAATAATTATCGATTCGCATAAGTATAAAGGTTGATACTCATATTAACATGATTTCGTTCGTTAGCAATTTGGTCATATTCCCTGAACCAATTGTCACAATTCCGGAGCACCGAAAACCTGTTACAGAGTGAATCTCACGGTTTAGAAAATCTCAACGTAGTCATCATCTTAGAGGCAAGCCAAGGTAAATGAGATGCGACGCGACTCACAAAAAAGAATAACAAGCATTATCAATGAGCTGTCAAATTGCACTGTCGCGTCGCGTTTACTCTGGCTTGCCCCATAAACAAAATCAAAAGTACGATACACAATCCTTATTTGTATGGTTCTGATTGATTCCAAAACTAACCAATTCACCCAACATATTCTGAGGAAGTCAGTCTACATTAAGATCCTGAAAATCTCTATAACCATCGTCTTGAACAACGACTTTCCATGATTTCGATTATCAATTCGTTCATATTCCCTTAATCAATTCCACGGAAACGACCATATATCTGAGAATTCCTTGCGGATTATCGACATATAGCCCGCATTGGACTAGTGCTAGTTCCTGAAGAAGGTATAAACAATATTCAAAGCCTACGTCTCATATAATGAAAAGCATCAGTGGAATAAATGCATTTTCTACCAACCTCCTACGGAATTCCGGAATATCTCCGCTATCTTCAGACCGATATGAAATTTCATCTGAGGTAAAACCTAAAGAACATTTAGCATCCAATGGCTTCATTTTTTTTTTCTTCAAGTTCGTTTATTTGGTAGGCTCAGGCGTGTATAACACTTCACGGAGCCATGGTTCTTTGTGATATATACAATCATGGCTTCATTTTTATCTAAAGTTAATTATTTTACGAAAAGTTATGCTAATTTTAATTTTGTCAATTTTCGTCCTATCTCAACCTTTATGTCTAACCCCTGTAAAATCTTAAAACCTAAATTTCTTAAGTTTTCCCCGATTGAATATTTTGATCGAATGATTTCCGAAAATGGGATGATTAGTACTAGAACCCTGTGAAAACAGATCGGAGGTTCATCTTAGTTTTATAATATTGTTATTCCTGGTATGCATGGCGCGTTGTCTCCTGACCCAACGAAAACATTTCGAAATGTCCAACTTCTTGCTGCTGGTTTGCATGATGTATATGTTTTAAAGGTCACATAGAACCACTGATTCTGAGGACACGTAAACTATAATAGTATTACAAGGTAAACATATTTCATTCTTCCATTAACTTCCGCTGTATTCATTTTTGTATCAAAAGATACGTATTTCCTTTTTCTACTTGAAAGCTTCTTCAGTATTTTGTTAACGACTGCAGAAAAACATTGATTGCTAACTTTAAATATAGTGTAGGCTTTTTAGTCAAAAATTAATTGAACAATCGCTCAATTTGAGCGGTTGATTGTTTATCACATTGCTTACCCTCGCAATGGATGAACAATTGAACTGGAAAATCAAATTAATGAGTGTGCGATCGAACGTATTTCGGACTGTAGAACGATCTCGAAGTCCGCGTAATTTTGTTCTACTTTGTGTTGTCAGAAAACAAATTAATTAGTGAACGATTGAACGAGTGTCTACTAATCCAAAAGTTCGCGTTATTTTATTCTGATTTGTGCGGCGTTATGGAGATCCGCTTCTTTTATGCTTTGGGCTGTTAAAAAGAAAATAATTAGTGCGCCATCGATCTGCCGTAAATACCAGGTTCCAACGCACCATCTATTCATTGATTTCAAGGCGGCATACGACAGTATAGTCCGCGTAGAGCTATGGAAAATTATGGTCGAGAACAGCTTCCCTGGGAAGCGCCGGGGACTAAGACAAGATGATGGACTTTCGTGCCTGTTGTTCAACATTGCGCTAGAAGATGTCATGCGGAGATCCGGGTGTGACAGCCGTGGTACGATATTCAACAGATCCAGTCAATTTATTTGTTTCGTGGATGACATGGACATTGTCTGCCAAACATTTGCAAAGGTGGCAGAACTGTACACCCGCCTGAAACGTGAAGCAACAAAAGCTGGACTAGTGGTGAATGCATCGAAAACAAAGTACATGCTTGTGGGCGGAATCGAGCACGAAAGAACCATCTTTGTCGGTGTGCAAGAAGACGGTGTGTGGCGCCGGGTACGAAAGCTGGAAAGGTACAATGGGCAGGGCATGTTGCAAGAGTGCCGGACAGCAACCCTGCAAAGATGGTGTTCCCTTCCAATACGGCAGGTATGAGACGGCGTGAAGCGCAGCGAGCGAGGTGGGTGGACCATGTACAAAACAACTTGGCGAGCGTGGGGCGCATTCGAGGATGGAGAGATGCGGCCTCGAACCGTGCATTGTGGCGTCAAATTGTTGATTCAGTATTATCTGCTTAGGTATAAACTAAATAAATGAAATGAATGAATAGTGTGTGATCAAACATGTGATGATCGGAGTGAAGAACGATCTCAAGGTCCGTGTTGTTTCATTCTGCTCTGGGCGGTCAGAAAAAAGGAGGCGATCGAACGTGTCTCAGAGTGCTAGCTCCTCGAGATCCGCGATATTGAGGTTCGCTTTATTTTGTTCTGCGTTGTGCGTTCAAACTACAAGTTACACCCGACATACCGTTTACCAAAACGAACCTCAAGGAGTGCGTGGTTGAACGTGTTTTGGTCCGCGTTATTTTAAAACAATAGTAATTTTAATTAAACCAGTGTTCTCTCAAAATTCTTTATTCGTCGGTCAAGGTCAATTGTAACAAACTGCATCATACATTTTTAATAGTGGGCAAAAAATTATTACAATTGAGTTTTGAAAACACGGATAGGAAATATTTTATGTATCCCGTTGGCAGGAGACTTTTGTTTTGAAAACTTCTTCATATTTATTAGATCAGTTCACAAATCGTGTCACAGCATACTTCATAATATTCACAGAGTAGGCAAGGCATCCTAAATATCGGGTTACGAACAATTTTAACACTTTTCTTCCATTCTTCATCTTTACGATACCATCTAGTTGGAAAATACAGTAAGGTTCAATTTGCGTCTGCTTCCCATTGCCAGAGCTACAGCATCTATGCTTCTCCTGCATCACTACGCGAGGCAAGCAATACAATTTATGATGATTTTTGTCTACGCTGTCCTAAACTTTTCGATTATCGTACGTATGTATTCGTAGCATATGCACAGACGCATATCACTACCAGCAGATAACCACATGCTCAAATTGATGCTGCACTCCCGGCAGGAACCTCCAGCACGGTTCCAGGGCTGATGATGATAATCCACGATTAGTGATGATGATTCCGAACCAAAACATACCAACCCCGGTGTGAACCCTAGCACCTAGTGTGCGACCTATTGCGTGCCGCTGATACTCAACCCGATCCGAATCGGAACAGCAGAATCGGAAGTGCTTTACTGCTGGTCATCGTCTGTCGGTCGCGAGAGAGTACCTAAGTGCGAGAACCGACCGACCAGCCAACCATGCGAGTAAGCACCCAATCGAACCAACGAAGCAGTTGTGTTTTGACCATAGTACGACGCTGATCCACCTTGCTAAACGTGTGATTCGTGTGTGCGTGCTCGTGATTTTCACCCGACTCCAGTGAAATCGAAAAAAATCCTGCTTAGTGACGCCAACACTTGTGCCCCTCGTTTGTTGTGAATTATTGCGACTGGCGGTAGGGGTATGCACCTGTGTGATTAAGTCCGGGAAGCGATTGTTGAAAAACATCCATTGTGAACACACACCCGCACCGGAAGTTCCGAGACACTATCGCTCGGCAGTTGAATCGAGCGGAACACACGGCTACTGGTGTATTTAACAGGCAGAAGGTAGAACAGGCAAAGCGACGTCTGATGCGACAGCGAAAACGTCATTTTTGTTATAGATTTTAAAAATAGCTATCAGTTCAGTCGCCTTCGTTCCCCACTGTGTGCGACACAACATTGGAAAAACGCGCGCGCTGAACACCCGTAGTTAGTAAGCGGTAGGCTATCGTGAAAATCAGTCCCAATGGAAATCACGACGACAACGGTGGCGACGTCGACGCGCTAGGAAAAGCGAAGCGAAGGAAAAGCGACGCGCAAAAGACAAACGGTGGTGAGGGAAACGTGGTGCAACGTTAACGACGTTTGTGTGATTGTGCGTTGGTGTGTATATTTTAAAGCAGAGGCTCCCACGCTGTTTGGGTTGGCGATTCATTGAATCATTTTAATCTGGATTTAGAGTTAAAAGGATCCTTGTAAAGGACTGACTACATGGATAGTTTGTTTTTTCTTTGCCGTTTCTGCCAATATTATGAGTAGAAACCAGGAATTGAATCCGAAAGAGAATGGAAAAATCTCTTACTCATCATTTCTGTATACATTCACTTATTCGAGGGGCTATATCTTATGATGAATTTCTTTTAAAAATCTCCAAACGCGGGGGCACTGGTTCTGATGATGTAGGTATTTCAACTTGTTGTACACAGCTGTGCAAAAAAATGGTTTCTAGCACAAAATAAGTGAGAACAAAAGCGTTTCTATCATCACTTCGCGGTGAGGACTGGCTATCCGATTTGTTTTTTGTTCGCACTTTGTTAACAAGTTTGATTAACTCGTTTTCATGGCTTGTAATAATTCGAACAGTTTTTGTCTCTTTTATTGTTGTCCGTTATCTGTTGAATGGTATTTTTACAAACCTTGGTGGTATCTGTGTATGTCTAAAGCACTCAGTTCACTGTTTGTCATAATGACAAATATTTGTTAAGTTGATCCGGACATCTTCCAAACCGATTAAAAATCGACATGGATATCAGGCTGACTTGACAAATATTTCTCATTATGACAAACAGTGTACCGATAGCTTAAGGGGCCCAATACACGCTCCTACATGTTGTACAACTTTGACTCTGCCCCCAGTAAATTTGGTTCGGCCGGAGTAAAGTCGGACCGTCTGTGGGCAAGTTGTACAATCCAAAAGTTGTACAACTTGCCCACAGACGGTCCGACTTTACTCCGACCGAACCAAATTTCCTGGGGGCGGAGTCAAAGTTGTACAACATCCCGGAGCGTGTATGGGGCCCTTAAAATATGAGTTCTCATTAATCCCTGTTCCACCTAGTCAAATATTACTTGAATATCTTTGAAAATCATTAAAAAATGGTTATACGATATGAACTTATAGTGATTCACGTTCTTTGACATCAAACGTCGTTAGTGTTTTATAGCCAACTAAACACTATCCCAAAAAACTAATTCGACGAGTCGCTTATCGAAACAAGCGTTAAAATTTTATAGGATGATAAAAACTTGTTTAGAATTTTTTGAAAATATTACAATAAACCAGATTAAAACGTTAAGAAAATTATTTTGAACTTTTTAGTGGAATGTCTTCACTTATCATAAGACGAGCTCGTACTATCCCATTTAATTCTCCCACTTGATTGTACCTTGACAGATACGTATTTTGACCTCAACAGTAAGGCCGTCTTCAGTGTCTCGTACTTGACTCGACTCGACAGATTAAAACACTTTTCATCATACAGCTCTCCAAAAGCCGACAATAATATTTATGATATTAGCATAATTAACTTGATGTAGCTATATTACATATTATATTCATAAGAGATTTCATAAATGAAGGTGTTGGCTACCTTCTTACAGGCAATAGACATTAAATGATATATTGACACTTGTTGCTTCATGAGACCTCTCTTCTTTTAATTGTACATAGCAATTCTCTTATGAATTACTTTCTACAGTCATTCCAACTAACATTCATATTTATTTATTTCGTTAAACGTAATGTAGACTACATTAAAAAACTTATAACTATTTTTCTATTGTAACTAATGCTCCTAAAATATTTTCTAAGGCTCATACGAGGCATGGATAAATCAATTGCTTCACAATACTAATTGTAAACAGACATCATTTGATTCAGTGGACTAAATTTTGCATAGTTTGTTCAATGATGGCTCGTGGCAAATAGTTGTTGTTCATCCTAATTTGCGTAAGGCATATAAAAGAAATTGCTTTTGAATTGATTCTATTCGATCCCCATGTTTAGTACTTTCCAGTTCGAAGTGGAATTAAATATGAAGTACTAAAATCGTCTTAGACAGTGGAAGTGACTGTTTACCTTCAAATCGTACTATTTTTTGGCGGTCAGTAAAATACGATTCAATCAACTTAACAACATCTGAATTGATAAGAAAATTATTTTGAGCTTTTTAGTGGAATGTTTTCACCTGTCATAAGACGAGTTTATACAATCCCATTGAATTCCACCACTTAATTGTATCTTGACAGATACGTATTTCGACCTCAAAAGTAAGGCCGTCTTCAGTGTCTCGTACTTGACTCGACTTCGTACGAGTCGAGTCAAGTACGAGACACTGAAGACGGCCTTACTTTTGAGGTCGAAATACGTATCTGTCAAGATACAATTAAGTGGTGGAATTCAATGGGATTGTATAAACTCGTCTTATGACAGGTGAACATCTGAATTCCCAATTTATCAAGCTTGAAAATCAGCATAAGAATATCAAGACTATCAAATGCTTTGCCAAAGTCTGTGTAGAGTGCCTAAACATGACTATCTTTGTCCATAGCATTTATTGAGTAATTTACAAATTCTAAAAGTTTGGTAGTAGTTGATCATCCTTCAACTTTTTTTTACATCGATTTAGGTTTTTCCGCTCGATCCTGCCAAACTAGTATAGAACGAACTCAAAAGGTGTTGAAATATTTTTTTTTCAGATGTCCTAGGCCGTGCAAACTGTTCTGGAGTTTCTATCCTCGAATGCATCAGAAAATATCTCTAGAAACAAAATGTCCAAAGCTGAGAATATGTCCAAAAATATATATGTGATCATAAGACATGCAATTATCGAGTTTTTAATTGGCCTAACCTATTTTAGGGTCTCCAAAACGTCGTGGAGTTCAAAAGATGCGTTCAACCTGATCAACCAAGCCCTGAACGATGTATACGTGCAACGCTTGACATCTCAACAGGTCCATTGAGCCGATAAGATTTCATTCATTGCTTCCACAAACTACTACAGGCCTATCTGATTCTCCAAATGTTTCAGGTCCATTGAGCCGATGGGTTTTACTTATTACATTTACAAGCCTTTTTGGGTCTCCAAAACGCCCGGGAGTTCAAAAGATGTGATCTACCCGATCAACCAAGTCCTGGACGATGTATACGTGCAATTCTAATCATCCCAGCAGGTCCATTGAGCCGATAGGATTTCACTCCATACTTTTACAAGCTGCTCTAGGTCTTTATGGTTCTTCAAACCGGCCTGGGGTTCAGAAAGTGCGATCTACCCGATTAACCAAGTCCTGAACGATGTATCCGTTTAGCGCTAAACATTACAGCAGGTTCATTGAACCAATACGATTTCATTAATTATTTTCTTAAGCTACAATTAGGCCATCATGATGCGATGTTCTACGACTCGATATCGAGTCGTGGAAGAAAATGATGTCATACTAAACAATATTTTTTGCAATTCCTGAGCATAATATCTGGTTTTTAGTTCGTCTTTGAGTGATACAACGGCCTACTTTTCCATATCAACGAAATGGGTGCTTTAATAAACATTATGCAACTCAAATGGGTTGCATAATATTCATTATAACACTCATTTGGGTGCTATAATGAAAAACGAACATCAGAACAGTAGTTACATGACTATATTTTGCTGAATTAGCTTCGGCAAGTGCTCAAATAGTGTATTCTATCCGCCCCGTAATAAATTAAATAGTTTGGTGGACACGACATCAAAAATTTTCAAAATCAAGTACATCTATCGCTTCACGGCTTATCGAACTGTGCAATGTAGCACGGTCACATGGAATCTGATTATTCTCCGCAGCAACATAATTTATTGGCAAGAATGATCACGTGGAGTAAATTAGACTGTACAATTTTGGCACAGATTTATCAAATTAAAGTCCACTTTTCGTCATTGCAAAAAATAGCGTGTGCAACTCGTTGCAAAACTCGATTTTTTCAGCACTCGTAGTATTTTTCCAACTCGGCAAGCCTCGTTGGATAAACGTACAACTCGTGCTGAAAAAATCATCTTCTTGCAATTTGCTGCACAAACTACTATTCTCGGTTACTCTGATGGTTTTTTCGAACAATTTCCCAAGGAACTTCTATTACACATCTCGACGTATGCTTGAGTCAACGGTCCTTTCATTAGCGATTCATAGAGGATCGACTTGTAGACCTTTTTTGAAGCTCGGGTCATGTGATCTATGAATGGTGTATGATATGATATCCCAGTAGGCACATTGAGTTGATCTGACTTCATTATTCATACAAGCTACTACAGACCACGGCATACAAAAAAAACAAGGCAGGCTCATAACCTATGTAAACATTCATTTTGAATGTAAACATGTGTCGTCACTACTATCTTCGCACAAGCTGAACCGAGACGATGCTCTACGGCAGCGGTTCTCAACCTGGGGTACATGTACCCCTGGGGGTACCTTCGCCGGGCCCAGGGGGTACCTCGGACAAAAATGCGTAATGGCGGATGAATTACAATTTTAATCAAAACTTATTGATAAAGTTTTGATAATTTTGTATTTTTTTTATTTCAAAACTTTGTCTTGTACATAATATGCATGGCGATCAGTAAATCATGATTTTTAGCTAAAATCTAGATTCTACAGATTTAGAAGCCTCCATTTGAGAGACATCAAGGCTTTTACCCGAAAAGTTCTGCTGCGTCGAGCAGCTCGGAGGACTCCTTTTAAAAGGTTCATAAACCTTTTTTTTTTTCAAGAGGCCCGGAAGCCTCATTTCAAGTGACCCGGAAGCCTCATTTTAAGATGTTCGGAAATTTTCTTTCAAGAGGCCCGGACTCCTTCTTTTAAGTTTTTTTTAATGAAATTTCTAGTTTTTTCTGCTTCTTTTAAAAGCTTCGGAAGGATCTTTTCAAGGGGCTCGGAAGGCATTTTTCACCAGGCTCGAAAGCCTTCTTTTAAAAGGCTCGGAAGCATACTTTCAAGAGGCTTGGAAGCTTTCTTTCTAGAGGCCGAGGAGTTTTCTTTTAAGCTTTCTTCTTTAAAGTTTTTTTCTTTTCTCCTTCTTTTAAAAACTACTGCTTTGGTTGTAGCAGCACTTATGTGACTCGATTTGGTCGTATATGATTGTAGAAAATCGTGTACCACAAGTGTACTACTCGGGCTATTTTGAAAAGCTTGAAAGCCTCCTTTCCATAAGCTTGGAAGCATTCTTTTAAAAGACTCGGAACTCTTTTAAATATGCTCGTAAGGCTCCTTCCAAGAGGCTCGGAAGTCTCATTTCAAAAGGCGTGAAGCCTCCCTTTAGGAGAATAGGATTTTTCCCTTCAAGAGGCTTATAAGCGTCCATTCAAGTGTAGCGTACACTCGTGCTCTCGGCTGAATTTCTCACTTTTTCCAAATTAAGGAAACTCGTTATTGTCCGGTTATACACTCCATTTGTTTCCATAGTACATTATACTTTTTGTGTAATAAATTAGTTTTAGTTTGTTTGGTTTAACTGAACGCACTCACTTACTGCTCTAACTTAATCTAACAACTGACTGGTGAACCACATTGGCTCCACTCGAAAAAAAAACTCTTTCTTAATGAACTAACCGAGCTCCCTGAAGCCAGCAAAAATCCTCTACAAATCAATATAATTAATAATTTTTCCATTGTATCAGCAAACGAAAAGAATTGCACTTTTCATATGCTGTTGCCGACCACTGTGACCACCGCAGCAAATAATGTGCCTCGGTAGAAACACTACACCGACACCGGGTCATCGTGCGCGATGCCGATTTATTCTATGCCCCGCATCAGCGGAGACAGACGAATTAAATTGAAGCGAAATAAAATCCCGACTCATGGAGTTTTCGTATGGTTGCCCCCACGGCAACTATTTTTAAGTGGCTAAAAAGCCGCCATTCAAGAGGATCGGAAGGCTCAAAAGTGTTTATTCAAGATACTCCGAAGCCTCCTCACAGGGGGCTCAAAAGCCGCCATTCAATAGTCTAGGAAGACTCTTTTCATGAGGCTTGGAAGCATCCTTTCATGATCTCTTTAAATACGCTCGGAAGCCTCCTTCGAATGTATTTAAAAGCCTTCTTTCAAGAGACTCGGAACCCTCTCATCAAGGGGATCGGAATTCTTTTTTCCAAGATGCTTGGGAGCATACTTTCAAGCAGCTCAGAAGCGTCCTTTCTAGATGCTCGGAAGCTTCCTTTTAAGTGGCTAGAAAACCCACTTTCAAGAGACTCGGAAGACTTTCTTCAAGATGCTCGGAAGGTTCTCTCTGAAGAGACACGAAATTCTTCTTTCAAGATGCTCGGAAGCCTCCTTTCAATACGTTCGGAAGCCTTTAATAGTAAAAAAAAAGTTCTGTAGAAAGCTCGATGTATGAACTTAATTTGAATTGAAAAGATTCAAAGTAAATGAAAATTGCAGAAATTATTTATGGAAAGCCATATATTCCGTTGGTTTTCAGGCCCATTTTGCATATATCGATTATTTTCAGTTACAGCGAAAAACATAGGGGGTACCTCAATTAATGCAAAAGTTTGAAGGGGTACCTCTCAAGAAAAAGGTTGAGAACCACTGCTCTACGGTCTCAGCATGCTTACTTTTGTACTCTAACATGTAGCGATAAAATATGCGTCACTCTGGAAGTGTCGTTTTTCTTACGAGCCTACCTTATGTCTGTATACCGTGCTACAGACCTTTTAATGCACCAAAACGTCTTGGAAACCGGAACAATTGAACTACTTGATCATCCAAGTCCAAAACTCAATAATATTTTGGAGTACCTTGAAGATCCCGTATTCACGAAAATTTGGTTTGCATGATTCGTATATACCTATTGAATAGAATTGTGGTATACCGATGATGAGGATATTGCAAAAGCTTTGGTTAATCCGGTAGATACCGTTTGCTGAGCTCCAGAACGTTTAGGAGTACCATGAGCATCTCGTATTCAAGAAAATTGGCTTTGCATGATGCGTATATGTTTATTGAATCGGATTGGTTGATCTGGTACCCAGGTAGACGATAATAGCTCATTAACAGTAAAACGTGATATTGATAACAAAACATGAAATGAACTTGTTTGAAATAAGAGTAAAAATAACGCGAAAATATCAAAATTTTGCATCGAAATATAATAAAAATATCAGGGATCCGAGCCGTAAGGATCATTGTGCCGATGCCAGGGTATGAATCCAAAGGAGAAGGAGAGAAAATCTCTCACTTATCATGTCTATATACACTCTCGATAGGTCGCATACTGTGAGAGAAATTTTTCGGTAGCTGCTATGATAATGAACTGATTCGGGGGGCTATAACCCATGATAATTTTTTTTTAATAAGACCCAACTGCGGAGGGCGCTGGTTTTGATGATGCATTTCAACTTGCTTTACACAGCTGTGCATAAAAAATATGGTCCCCAACATAAAATGAGCGAGAACAAAGCGTTTTATCAAACCCCCTCGGTGAAGGCTGCATATCCGAATCAGTTTTTTCCAACTTGTATACAAGTGCGATAGTTTTGTTTTCATGACTTGTTATGATTCGAAGAGGTTTTTGCCTCTCTTCTATCGTCGTTCGTTATCTATTCAGAGCGATTTCTGCAAACCCTGTTCGATGCACGAATACAGAATATTCAATTGCTGTGTGAAAAGCTTCATTTTTTCATAAAGACGATGGAGACTCATTTAGGGGAGAACGGTCCAAAATGCACCCCTGGGGCAAAATGGCCTCACTCATAAAATCGCTCATATAATCTGTTGTAGTACATTTATGAACGAATATTAACATTACAATACATAATTATTTATCCATCATTGAACTCCATTGGAAAAATTTAGCAAAATCCCTTCATATTCACTCAAATTTAACGATTTGCTATTCTTCCACCACTTCCGTAAGATTGTAGTTCAATCCGTTAAGAAAAAACAAACAACCATGCGTTCACCATCATTTTACATGCAACTGAGTCATTTTAGACCACCATTCGGGCGTTTTGCCCCAGGTTTATTTTTAAAACATTTTTTAAATGCGTTAGAAAGTCATGAAAGCCTTATTATTTTGAATAGGAGATCATTGTGATATGTAGCTGGGTTTGTAAATGTTGCACCTTTACATTGAATTGGTTGGGTATTTTTGTTTATATGGGCAAAAACATCGAAAAAGCTTAAGGGGTGCATTTTGGACCGTTCTCCCCTACACAGAAATCATCGAGAATGTTAGTGAACGAAAAGTCCAAATAGGAAGCGGGACCATTTGGGAAGCACCCCCTATTCCCGTCCGCAACGTTAATAACTCGACCGCGTACCAACCAAATGGCTTGATTTTTTGTTAATCTGTAGAATCTGGAATGAATGCATTACGCTGGTTGAAATCGCCGTAAATGTGAACTTTGAATTCAGGAGGAAGATAAGAAATCATTTCATCAGCATTTTGGAAGAACTTTGTATATGATGATTTATTAGCTTGATTTGGAGGAAAGTACACTGTTGCAAAAATGTGAGTTTCACCATCAATAAGCGTAGAATTGGTTGAATCAATGAGCTCCGAATAAAGTTTTGAGGAGATTGCAATGAGAACACCTCCGCCAGACATTCTTTGCGCTAAGACGAGATCTCGGTTATCTCTAAAAACATTATAATCTCTACTATCTATACTATCTACTATTCTTCTTTAGAGGTGAGCCACCCAGGGTTAAAAACCTCTAAAATAAAGACAAAAAAACTTCTTCGCTCTTAACGCTTTCTGATCAACTTGTTTCAGTTCCTAAAATAACCGAGGAAAAGAAACTCTAAAATTTGTGTATGTATTTCGTTCATTTTAAAAGCACTTTTCATGCAATTGAAGTTCTGACAGTTGTTTTCAATGCCACGATGCCACGCCTACTTATCCCCGCGCAACCATGACGCTCAAAATGGCATCGACGGTAAAGCGGCCCTGTCAGTAATCCGAACTAGTTTTCTGATATGCACCCAGCCCCCTCGATGTAGATTATAGCATGTTTATGATTAACCTCCCCTATAACTTACAAGTTGTGTAGACTGTAGAGTAAGCTAATTAGTTTGTAAGCCGAAGGGTCCCCGGGAGTTTCCCAGGCTCCGGCAACAGCACCAGTTTCTGCCTTTTTCAACAGTCTGGGAAGTTACCTTCGTCCAATTAGCATTGTAGGCATCTCCTAAAGTTCAGGACCTAAATATATCCGGATCAACAAGCATTGATCCTATCTGGACCCGATATGCCTCATCCAGTTTCAAGTTTTTTTTTTTGCTGCAGCGATGAGTTCATCAACCAGGATCGCTTTCGCTTGATATTGTTGCTATTGACGCCTTTGCAGATACTCCGTCTTTCCAGTCTATCCTTCTCTGTTCTGGCACGTCCCAGCCTTTTAGCTTGTAAACGAGTTCTACTAAGGTTTGCTATCGTGTCCTCCCACCAGTTTTTGTTGTGTTTTTTTTTAATATGGATACGTCACACTCTCTTGTCAGTATAGCGGTCAATTCCTCACCACTTAGACCTAGAGTGGAAACCTACCAAGACAGGGCCTCTGCGAGTAGCTCGGGATATCATCAGAGATAGACTGCCTTGCAGTATACACAAGTGCAGTGGTGTATTCAATGAACAGAAGCAAACATCTTGATAGTCGCTAGACTTATACCCCTCTTCAACCCTATATTATCGAGTCTACATCAAGCGGTTCCTAGAAGCAAAAGCAGCATCGCCACAGCCAAAGCCGACACTGACAAATCCAAGCCACAGCGGCAAGGCAAATATGTAAAGTTCGGTTTGAAGCGGACTGAGAAAAAACAGCTTGATTTTGGGTGTGCGTCTGCTTCCATCCCTAAGGTTGCCCAAAAACTTGCACCATGAAAGAATTTGTTTAAACTCAAACCCTTATCGGCTGTATTTCAACCTCAAATTTGGGTTGTACTCACGATGGAGAAGCCATTATCAGCAGCACGATACCATCAAGTAACGGTTACGAAAAAGCAGTCATACTGCCGAATAGGAGATTTGGTCGAATAGGCCATATGGCCGAATAGCCCATTAGACCGAACTAGTCATTTGGCAGAATAGCTCGAACAGGTTATTTGGCCGAATATGTCATTTGACCAAATAGTTCTCTCGGCCGAATAGGTCACATGGCCGAATAGGTCACATGGCTGAATAGATCATTTGGCCGAATAAGTGGTTCAACCGAATATGACATTTGACCAAATAGGTAATTTGACGTCTTAATTCTCAATCATCTTTTCTCATTTCTCACTGCAAGAAATTAAAAAATGATGAGTGAGAAGAAATGTGTCTCTCTTCTTACTTCACTTTTTCTACTTTTCACAGTGAGAAGTGTGAAGTAAGACGGCCAAATGATCTATTCGGCCAAATTACCTTTTCGACCAAATTACCTATTTGGCAAAATTACCTATTCGGCCAAATTACTTTCGGCTAGATGGGATTCGGCCAAATGGTTTATTCGGCCTAGTGGCATTTGGCCGAATGAGTTTCGGCCAATCGACCTTTCCCCATTACTTGTAATTAGAGTGGTGTGCGCTGACAGTTTCAAGTATCACGCTGTGGTCGACATTTTTTAATCTGCGCGCCGTCATTGAAAATCTGTCAAACCGCTGAACTATAATTTAGTAAAGACAGAATCACCGTCTTCGACCAGAGGTCGTACAGACTATACGCTTAACACCTAGCATGAGACAACGGACTGGACACACAACACCCAATGGTGAGTTTTTCGTATCACGAAAAGTTTTCTCCTTTACTGGGGCAAGAATCGAACCCACACTTCATAGCACATGCGTCCATACGACTGACGTCGCTAACCGCCCAGCTACGAAGCTCACACAGATTTAAAGTTGTAGAAGCCCGCAGAGTCTTCCGTGTAAATTCAAAAGGATTTCTCGTTGAAGGCCACAATGCCAAAACTTGGTTTGGCGAATATGTCATTTCACCGAACAAACCATTAAGGGGCACACACATCTAATTACAAGTAATATTTAAGGTTTCTTGGTTATTAATCTCCTGGGCTAATGACTCAATCGCTTCTTAGTTAGAAACAAATCTAGCTTTTGAAAATTATATTATTTTCTGCGGCAATTTTACTTTTCAACAAGAAGTCTCATATAAAGTGAGACAGGCAGAAACATCATTGAAGTCCAGAAAACAAAGATTAAAAAAAATTCCGCGTCTCATTGCTAAAATAACCTGACAATTTCCAAACTTCCAACATCCACAAAACTAGTGATTCGCAACCTAGAAGTTGGGAGCCTCCAGCTGAATTTCGTAGCAAATTGTTCGACCCGACGAAAGTGTGTTGCTGATGAACGCATAAGCTTTTTTTTTCGATCGACCAACAAACAAGCAAGCGCGGAAAAACAGGCGGTAGCGCCATAATTGTGGACCAGGCAGGGAAGGCACAAAACAGAAAGAAGTGCAAGAAAACAGACATTTATGTGATGTGTAATAACGTATATGCGCAAGAGATACGCAGAGAAGAGGAAGAAAAACGTGAAAAGCCCGGCAGCAATCCGGCGTGGTGAAATATAGAAAAGTAATAAACCAATAAATGATAAATGATAAAAAGCTGCAAATTAAAACAGCAGAAGCAATGGTTATTAGAGAGTGAAAAGGAGCCAACAATTTTCGGGCAGCGCAACGC
The DNA here is from genome assembly GCF_024139115.2 of Armigeres subalbatus. Taxonomy (NCBI): domain Eukaryota; kingdom Metazoa; phylum Arthropoda; class Insecta; order Diptera; family Culicidae; genus Armigeres; species Armigeres subalbatus. The sequence continues at coordinate 395,258,501 of NC_085141.1, forward strand.
TGGTAGTGCATGGGCAGACAGACGGCAAGTGATACATATTTATGTGATTTTTATTTCGCTACAATCGAAAAGTGTATTTCATTCGAAATTTCGGTGCCGTGTTACCGTACGTACGCAGTGTGTAATAATAGCGCAGCAACAGCAACATCAGGTCGAAAGCCTCTTCGCGCCATTGATGTGGAGATCCGAAGAGTATCCGTTAATTGAAGCATTATTCCTTCAGAGCGCGCGCACACACACAAGCACTGTGGGGCGAATGCGAAAAACAGATGGTCAAAAGCTTATCGCGGCGTTAAGTAATGTTTGAATTATAATTACTTTGATATATATGTTGGCACTCTTTGTATCCTCGAATTTTTGTTCAAATCTGTGCTAAAAGCTGGGTCACTCGTCGTCACACTGGAAAACTCATAGTTGGATAACGTTTTACTCGCTTATATGTTTTTTGTGCAGGGTAATATATTGCAACAAAAGTAATATATTTCAAGTTGAAAATTTCTGTGATTCTTTATTATTTAAATCTTAATTAATTCTCATATTACACAGAGAGGTGAGCCAGCCAAGGGCTGAAAACCACTTAAATAAAGACGATAATAATAATAATTCTCATACTATACAAATTTGTGGCATATGCAAAATTTTAGCTTCATTTGTCGATGGTGAATTGGTGGCAGATGTGCCAATCTAACAATAATTTAATTGTTAGCTCTTCTCTGTTCAACTTTTATTGCCCTCTTGTTTTTCAATGAATGAGAAGAAACCTCCTTTCAAAGTCAACTCAGTGAAATTAGAGCCAAATCTGCTATTCCTTTGATTGCGTGATGGATCCTTACACTGTAAGGTCACTTGATGGTTTAATTTGTAGAAAAAACATCACCAGAAATTGCTTAAACCAAAATAAATGGATAAATCGTTAGAATCTATTAGCTTCCAATGAATGATATCAATAAACAAAAAAAAAGTTTTAGTTCTAACTTTTTCTAATGTAGCAACGAGATAAACGATAGTAAATAAGAAGACATTTTGACCATTTTGTTTTCTCATTCGATTATTCCCATTGTGACGCGGCTCCAATAGTGAAGGAAGTTTTTATCGAAACAGAAAAAAATAAGCAACTATAACCCCACACAGTGAAGCAAAAGCTTGAAGACGTCGGATGCAATATTCAACGCTTTAATTAGTTCATCCTCCCCCTATTCCCTCGTGCTATCTTGCAGGTTCCCCTGGGCGCGAGATCGAATCATAGATCGCGCGGTTTGAGAAACTTCACTTTGGCCGCTACCGAAGAGTCAGGTTTCGGTGGATAATTACATTCAAATTTTTGAAGATATTTTTTTTGGTTCGACGATAGTGCGGCGGCAGTGCTACGGATTTCCTGCTGGTGGGAAGAAAGTGTTGAAAATTTTGGGAGCAGAAATTTCGGAAAGCTAAGACAAACTGAGGATCTGTTAAAGTTTTTGACCGACAAGCAGCTGGTAACATGAAAGCAGAGGTGGCGAAGATAAAGCATTGATTCCGGAGAGTGCGTTCGTTGGATTAAAGGTAATGATTCGAGGTGATTGGGAATTATGGGGTTTCATTGGGGTCTACACCTACTATAGGAAATGAGGTTGGCTTTGTTGAAGTATTTTATAGATGGACACGTTGAATTAATATTCAATACATCTCGGGTACTTATTCAAAAGGACGTATGTGATTTTGTAAACAAAGATTCAAAAGTCGATTTCTCTAATCTGATAACCCTCCCACGCAAACCATCACCATAGACAGAAAGGAAGAGGCAGAGGCTACCTGTTGGTGGTGTTTGTTTGCGTGGGAGTGCCGTTAGATTGGACCAATCAACGTTTGAATCTTTGTTTACAAAATCACATACGTCCTTTTAAATAACTACCCGAGACATGTTGAATAGACGAATCCAAGTAAAAATAAGAAGAAGACACACGACGGTGTTAACTTTGACAGATCCTACAGCTCAGCATAGGGAGATCATTTTAAAATGCTTATAATAAATTCTAGACAAATTGTAATTAAAATCTGATTGATGTACGGTACGGAAAAAGTTCCGAATTACATATCTGGAAGCTTATCTCAATTTTTGATTTTTTCAAAAATGTATCTATCATACAGTTCGGAACTTTTTCCGTATCATACATCAATCAGATATTAATTACATTTTGTCTAGAATTTATTATAAGCATTTTAAAATGATCTCCCTATGCTGAGCTGTAGGATCTGTCGTAGTTAACACCGTCGTGTGTCTTCTTCTTATTTTTACTTGGATTCGTCTATAATCATCTATGAAAGTATTTCTTTGCGGTAAAATTTTTTAATCATATTGTTTATCATCAATTCATAAAACTATAAAACCAGAACTTTAAGGTGATTATAGAATGAAGCCTGTGGTGAATTTCAAATTCACCACACACTTATCTACATACATTTCCAAAACCCCAAATCTGGCGTAATAGTTTTCGTACAGTACCGAAACTCAAATTATGATTGTTCAGCATAACTAAGCAAACGATCTACCATTATTTCAGCCCCATACGCGTTATGGTTCTTTGATCTTGTGCTCTTGAAAAATATATTGGAAAAGCACGTGGTTTACAAAATGGTCGATTTCTGGCTTCATTCTAAAATCACCTTAAATATTCATTCTTGATACATAGATGAATGATTGTATGATGATTGATAAACATAGTAAAACATAGCACAGTGGGGAAAACCCGACCCAAAAAAAAGTATCTTTTTGTTGCATCTGCTTGCTGCACCAGACAAATACCCTCCCTAAAGACAAAATTCACGACAAATCGACTGTTGCTATTTTCACTTGCTGGAAATTATGGAAACTTTCCATTTAGTCTCATGTACACCTAAAAAACATGTTTTTTATGACAGCTACAATTTAAAATCGATTGCGGCTGACTATTTCTATGTTTTCTGATCCCAACTTTGAAGTAAATAAGAATGGTATCTATTTCGGTCTTACATCATCACTGGAAGTGCCAGTTTTGTCCCATTTACCTCGAAAATCGTTTTTATTTTATGATAGCTACAGAATGGTGTACAATCCGGCTTTAAACTATGACAAGAAGTGGCTTTTTTACCCATTTATCTTTAGAAGCTCATTTTTACTATTACCGCAAAGATTAAAGATCGATTGCGGCTTACTATTTATATGTTTTTTGATGAAATTTCAGTGGAAAATGCAAATGATATATATTCCAGCCTTGGATCGTGACTAAAAGTGGCTATTTTTAGTGGGTGAAAGGATTCGGACACCGGAATAACCGGAAAAATACAATTTATTGTAGGAATAAACGGGAAACAGTTTTATTTGTCGAATTGATAAAAGTTGCTGACAGTTCGTTTGTTATTATACACACTGAAAGTGTTTTAGGCAGAAGGCCCATAAATCACACTCTAATACTCCTCCTTTATTTATGCTCTCAGGCCGATCGCCGAACGGAGACGCTGGAATGGTCCTGGCGTCAATCCCTTGGTGAGAATGTCTGCCTCCTGCTTCTCCGATGGAACGTACTTTAACACGATGCTTCCATTTTGTACCAAGTCCTTGACGAAATTATGCTTAACATCGATATGTTTCGGCCTACTCCGATCCCTTGGTTCCTCCATCACTTTGATTGCAGATTGATTGTCTTCGAAGTATGGAACCGGTGCTTCAATCTGGAAGCCCAACTCCTTGAAAAGTCGTATGATCCAAATTCCTTCGCAAGTCGCTTCACAATGCGCCACCATCTCAGCCTCAGTGGATGACAGTGACACGGTGCGCTGTTTTCTTGTCGCCCATGATGTAGTGCAGCCGAACACCTTAAACAGGAATCCCGAGACGGATCGCCGATCGACTACGTTGTTCCACCATTCGCCATCGCAAAACGCCACCAGAAAAGGTACACTGTCATCGCCCTTGCATTCCAGTCCGACATCCACCATGCCCTTCACGTACCGCAGCAGACGTTTCAGATATGTCCAATGTTGTTCGATGGGGTAGCCTTGGAATTAGCTGAAATAGTTAACCGCAGCTGACAAGTCTGGACGGGTGGTCAGTGTCACGTACATCAAGCAGCCTATCAACTCCCTGTAAGGCTGTGACGTACGCTGGAATTCCTCTCCTTTCTCCAGTCGAAGGCGATTCTGCATCGGAACTCGGTTTACAGTCGGACATGTTGAACCGAGGTCCAGCAGATATCTCTGTTTACTAATCCGCAGAACTCTCCCTTCGGTGTCCCTTTCGATTTTCATTCCGAGAAAGCTCGTTACCTCTCCGGAATCTGTCATTTCGAACTCCTTCGATAGTGATTTCTTAACGGCTTGAATCTCGTTCAGTTCGTGCCCAATCACCAGAACGTCATTGACGTAAAGGATCAAGTTCTTCCGTCCATCACCACGTTCATATATATACTGGTCAGCGTTCATCCTCCTGAATCCGCGCTTCGTTCGTCGGCCAGCTTGTCTCCCTCTTTCTGGCAGCCGAAACATTTGAAGACTTTCTTCTTTTGTTTATGTTTGCGTCCGGCCGCTCCAGAAAAAAACCGCCAAATCATTCTTCGCTTCTCGAATGTCCACTGCTGCGCCCTTCCGTTTAATCTCCTCGTCGAGATTTTACGAGGTCCATCGTCAGCTGCTCCTCCGGCTGAGACTCGATCGATGTGACCACAGCATCGTACTGCGTGCCGAGCGACAACAACAAACGACAGACTACGTCGATGTTATCGATATGCCCTCCTGCGCTTCTGTACATCCGTATCATCCGATCAAATTTGACGAAGTGCTCCTGCAGCGGCCCGGAAGTGAATTTCAGCTCATGCAGATGGCGGTTCAGGTGCATTCGTTTCGCTACGCTCTTCCGCTCGAAAATCTTCATCAGCCCGTCCCACATCTGCTTGGGTGTAGCTTTCCCTTGCAGGTGCTCGAGCTTATCGTCGTGGATCCGGGAAATGTTAATCGACTTACAATGTTTTTCCTTCTTCTGTCGCTTCTCGAGGGCTATTTTCTTCCGTTGCCGCACCTCCGCCGAGTCCGCAAGTCCGACCTGCAATTCCGTCACATCCGCAATTTCGTTCTCGATGCATCCCAATTAGTCATGCTCCTCCAACAGTGTCAGCATCCGAAATTTCCAAGCGGGGAAATTCGTTCCGTCGAACATCGCCACGCGGTGGCAGAGTTCCTTCTCAACGCCCATTCTTGAACGCCGAAAAACGTACAATCCGACCGATTCGCGACTAGGAAGCGTTCCTGGGCCATGACCTAATGGGTGAAAGGATTCGGACACCGGCATAACCGGAAAAATACAATTTATTGTAGGAATAAACGCGAAACAGTTTTATTTGTCGAATTGATAAAAGTTGCTGACAGTTCGTTTGTTATTATACACACTGAAAGTGTTTTAGACAGAAGGCCCATAAATCACACTCTAATAATTTTGCCCCATTTTCCCTAAATTTCATTTTTTTATGACAGCCATAAATTAAAATCAATTGCGACTAGGTATTACTATATTTCCTGATGATAATATAAAAGCTTGTTATAGTTGAATGATAGTTAGTCGCAATCGATTTTAAATGGTAGCTGTCATAGAAATAATTGATTCTTAGAGGCAGATAAGGCGAAACGACCACTTCCAGTCATGATACAATCTAAATAAGTAAAGTAAAACATAAAAATACCTAGCCAATGGATTTCAAATCGTGGCTGTCAAACAAAAACGGATCTTTGGGGGCTTTTAAATTGTAGCTGTCATGAAATAAATACGATTTTCGAGGTAAATGGGACAAAACGGGAACTTCCAATCATGATATAAGACCGGAATAGATACCATTCTTATTTTCTACTAAATAAGAATAAAAAACATAGAAATAGTTAGCTGAAATCGATTTTAAATTGTAGCTGCCATAGAGAAAATACAATTTTTAGGGGTAAATGGATCGAAACAGTCAGTAGCCAGAATTTCCGGCTAATGAAAGTATCACTAGTTAAGAGGTGAGCCAGCCTAGGGCTGAAAACTTCTCAAATAAAGACAAAAAAAATATCACTAGTTTATTTTTCGTGGATTTTACCTTTTGGAAAGGTATTTATCCGGCGCAACAAGTAGTCACAATAAATATGTACATTTTTAAATCAGTTTTTCCTCACTGTACATTGCATGAACAAGCTAAGCACAATTGTTTAATCTATTAATTTATTTTATACATCCTCTTGAAAACACAAAACTGGAGCATTTAGGTTTCATACTAGTTTTATAATCGCCTTTTAGAGCATATAAAGGTTTTCATGACCGTTATTAATACGATGGTAATTCAGATTAAAGTTCCTCCCATTGTACATCTGATTCAATGTAATGTCCTCTATTAGTATATTGATTGAAAATGTGTTTTGCTCCATTGATTTCAGAAATGTAAACATATTTCAGCTAGATCCAGTCTTGCTCTGACCTTTACACTTAAAATTAAAAAAATAAAAATAAATTTCATCAAAATCTGAACAGCAGAACAGTTTGGTAATTTTTTTTTACACATTTTCGGTGGTTTTGACAGTTGAATAAAGGAAACAATGGCAGAAAATTGGTGAAATAATTACCGAACAAGTTACAGATGAGTCAGCCTAGGGCTTCCTTAACAAGACATAAAAATTTCGTATTTCCACGACTTTCTTAATTGCCTGGTCAAATGTTCCGTCATTCCTCTGAAAAGACTGAAAAGAATATTTAAGTTATCGTGACGAAAAAAACCTTTGCTCATTTTTATTTGAATAGTAAAAAGACAATCAAAAATCAACAGCATGAGTTGTTATTCGAACATTGTAGAAACACATCAGATGGAAACTCCTATTTGATAAAGAAGAAGAATAATCATCACTGAAAATTACCACTTTGTTTTCTTTGATCTGATGGATTTCAATAGCGGTAATGAGTTTTCGCATGAATCAAGAAGGCAATATCAGCTTTTATACGCAATCGATTGATGAATCATGCGTGATGTTGGATATCAGCTGTTAATACCTATCAATTCATCAATCGCCATCCATAAGAACCACTGAACGTTCCTTTAAAAATGTATTGTTGACAAATAATATGTTAAATAGCGATACCTACATATAACAGCAGGAACATGTATTAGCTTAAGTGAGCCATGCATTCAGTTAGGGGCGTCCTCCCTATCCTATTCGTACCTTTAATTACTTGTCCCAGTAACCTCATTTCAACCGTTCTGAGTTATTACGAAGCGTACACCAACGCGGGCTGAAGCATGTAGGTACCCATTAGCAATGTGGTTCCAAAATAACTTTCCATCTGAATCACAACTTGCTCAAACTAATCCAAATTTCATACATAGATAATCCCCCAATTAATCTGCATATGTATAAAACTCGTTCGTATATATTTGGCGAAAAATTACCACTTCTTCACATTTTCACTTTTACCTTTATAACAACCATGAGCATCAAAAAGCAAATCATTACCAGCAGTTGCTTAGCATTGGAATCGCATCTTCAATCCCATGGCAAGACCCCACCGAAGGAATGGGCACCAGGTCGGTCGGACTGGGAGCACGTTTGAACAATTAGTTCCGCAGCAGCGAGTGTGTTGGTCAGATTCACCATCCATTCCTCGGGCCGCGTCGCAACCACCGCGTCTACCATTCCGCCAATGTGTACGGAAACAGCCAGCCAACATAATTGTTGAACTTCGTTTTGTAGACCAAAGTAACAGTTTCTGATCTGATCAAATAAATCCCTTGTGGCCCTTAAATGTGATCACCGAAAGCAGCTGGATTGAAGCGAAGCTCTGCATGTGGTCAAGGGGCTTGTGGACAATCAATAATTTAATAAAATAATAAATAAATAAGAATAAAATTAAAATGTTTAAGCTGAACTTGTTACAGAATGTTTTTGAAATACATGATTTTTTTTTCTAAAACTTCGTTATTGCCACCCAAGTTGCCACCTCAAATTAACATTTTTGACAGAAAAAAATTCGGAGGAGAAGTATAAGTTGGATTATTTGTTTCACTGCAAAACCATCTTTTTTGTGCTTAACCCTTAAATGCGCAATGTTGTTTTAAAACAACAAACCGAAAATACGTTTAATGTTAATAATTTGAATGGTACTTTACGCTAAAAATACTTTCGACGATTTCTAAAAAAATCGCCTTGCGCCTTTAAGGGTTAAACAGAATCAGAAGGTAAAAAAGAGAGCGTTGTGTTGAATTTCGGACGTAAAAATAGGGAGCGTTTTTTCGAATTAACACCTTAAAGGAGGGGCTATTTTTAATTCCAAGCATAAAAATAGTTTGTAATATTTTTGTTCAACAAGGTTTGATATTTACCTTACTTGAACTATATTTTATCCAAAAATTTATTAGATTCGTCCACTTTTTTTTCGGTATCACTGTGGTCAGACTGTTTAAGTGTTGATGCGTTAAGATGTTCTAGGTGCGCCAAAAAGCCTTGAAATAATAAAAATGTTTTAACAATGTTACCCAGGTAACAATCGAGGTTGAATCAGAGTTTTATAGCGTACTTCACAACCTATTATCAAAACCTCCCATGCAGACTTCCCAGTTCTCACATCCTCTTATAGACCACTATACAATTATGTCACGGCCAGTTGGCCCAGTTTCATTGCAATCATTAAAAGGTGATATGCGTTCCAGTTCAAGAGCAACAATTTACCCGGGTAGAAACCGTGATATTGATAACAAAACATGATATTAACTTGTTTGAAATAAGAGTAAAAATAACAAGTGAAAATAGCAATGCACCGAAATATCATAAAAATATCAGGTTTTGCTATTAACAAGAACAAACTAATAGCTCAAGATATTGATAAGTTCTTGCTCACGGCATAACCTGACATTTTTATGATATTTCGGTACAAATTTATGTTATTTTTGCTTGTTATTTTTACTCTTATTTCAAACAAGTTAATATCATGTTTTGTTATCAATATCATGTTTTACTGTTAATGAGCAATTTTCGTCTACCCGGGTAATAATACTCCTCAAGACTTATATAAAGCATGCTACATACAACCTCCTTCAGAGGCTTTGAGAACCAATATATAACCATGATAGGACCACTTTAAGACGTCAATACAACCTATAAGCTAATTAATAAACAGCTGTCAACGCTCTTGTTGAATATTTGTTTATTTTTTTGTAACCGCAAAAACAATGTTTTTCTTCCTGCAATGCATGGATTGCAATCAGAAACAAAAATAATTAGGAATAATAATCCGTAATGTCAAATTAAAAACAAAAGTTTTTATCTGTCTTTTTGGCGATCTGTTCATGCTTAAAGGTATGCTATGATTTTTCCTGGTGAAACCATGATAAATAAAAAACCATGATAAATAAAAAACCATGATAAAATCCTTTGAAAAATTTCTATGATCCTTTCATGTAATATCCTATGATTCCATCCTTAGTTTTCCATGATACCGTCCTTCCTAAAAGTTAAATTCGGTGAAAGCGGAAATACCTCGGACGTCAATCATCGCTCTTCTGCCAGTTGCCTGGGTCTGTTGCTGCTGTTGTTGTTGTGGAGGTGCTGGATATCGATTGCTGCGATTGTTAGTGGATGCTGAGAATTATTTACTGGATAATACTGATTGAAGTCCTTATATAAACACTATTCGTTGAATTCATGTTCCTTACCACTTCTTTATTAGATTAAATATGAGTTTCCTTGTAAAGATTAATAGTACGTTAATTGATTCATTGCTTTTTCTGTTCACAACTTTCTTCCATCTTTGTCAGGTTGAGCTGTTACGATTGAACTTGCTGCCTTTTACTGATGCCGGGTAGCCAAAGAGATGTTGCACACGCGGTTGAAGGTGTTGTTAATATACCACGCGTGGTTATGAATGTAGCTCTGCCTAACGATTTTATTAATATATGCCATTTGAATGCCCAAAGTCTATGCGCACGTCAATTGGGAAAACTCGACGAATTCAGATACTGTTTCATTAATAGCAAATTAGACATCATTTGTGTTAGTGAAACATGGCTAAAGGAAAATGTTTCGGATACTATTGTTGATCTCGATGGTTATAAAGTTTTGAGAAACGATCGAAAATATGGAAGAGGTGGAGGAGTCTGCATATATTTCAAAAACGATATTGAGTGCCAAGTGATTGCTGCTTCAGATGCATCAGGACTGGATGATGCGAATAGAGTAGAATTTTTATTCATAGAATTACATGTTAACCAAAACAAATTTCTTTTGGGTGTTTTCTACTGTCCCCCAGGAGTAGACTGTTCAAGTATGTTAGAGCAACAGCTATCGGAGCTTTCCTTAGACTACGAAAACATAGTTTTAACAGGTGATTTCAATACAAATTTAAACCAAAATTGTCCACGAACAATTCGTTTTGGTGATGTATTGGATAATTTCGGATTCAATTGCATTAACAATGAGTCAACTCATTTTTACCAAGGTGGAAGCTCGCTGATTGATTTATTGTTAACAAACAATTCCAATTTTGTGTTCAATTTCAATCAAGTGGCTGCTCCGGGATTTTCGCAACATGATATCATTTTTGCATCACTTGCGATAAATCGTGTACAAACTGACCAACATCGTACATTCAGAGATTATAACAGGATGAATTATTCCCTTCTACAAAATTCTCTCGAACATTTTGATTGGTCACTACTTTATAGTATAAGCGATTCGGATCTGGCTCTTGATTACTTTAACAAATATATAATTGAACTTTACGAAAATTGTGTCCCACTTCGTGTGACCAGCTCGAAACCAAAGGCACCATGGTTCAACGATGACATTTCAAATGCTATGATTGTGAGGAATATAGCATATTCCCAATGGACTACTAGTAAAAGCGACTACCATCGTTCACAGTATAAACGGCTCCGAAATAAAGTTAACTACCTGGTAAGGAAAGCCAAATCGAACTATATGTGTGCTCACTTGGAAAGATCGTCATCTAGCAAGGATATGTGGAAAAAACTTAAAAAATTAAGGTTGTTGATTCAAATACTAAGATAGAATTCGACCACACTAGTGATGAAATTAATTCTTACTTTGGAGGTAACTTTACTCTTGAACCTAATTCCTACTCAATACCTCCTCTTAATCCAGGTGGTTTTAGTTTCACACCCTGTAACGAACTCGATGTAGCGATTGCAATTTTTTCCATTTCATCGAATGCGGTTGGCTTAGATGGAGTACCCTTAAAATTTATCAAGATAATTCTGCCTTATGTGATATCTCCTATTACTTATCTCTTTAATTTATTCATTTTTACGTCAAAGTTTCCCCGTTCATGGAAATGTGCCAAAGTCATTCCTATACGCAAAAAACCTACAGGTTGCAGCTTAAGCAACCTTCGTCCAATTAGCATCCTATGTTCACTTTCCAAGGCTTTCGAGAAGATATTAAAAGCACAAATTCAACAACATATCCAGTGTTTCGACCTTCTTAGTTCCCGCCAATCCGGATTCAGATCTGGACATAGCACAACATCAGCATTACTAAAAGTCCACGACGACATCCATCAAACAGTTGATAAAAAAGGTGTGGCATTTTTGCTACTCATAGATTTTTCCAAGGCATTTGATCGAGTTTCACATGGCAAACTTTTAAAAAAACTATCGAATCAGTTCTATTTTCATCGTAATTCTGTTGAACTTATTAGGTCCTATTTGAGCTTACGCACACAAGTGGTAGATGCGAATGATAGGTTATCTAGTCCTGTCAATATACTATCCGGGGTCCCTCAAGGATCCGTACTGGGTCCCCTACTGTTTTCATTGTTTATAAACGATCTCCCTTTAGTGCTTAAATCATGTTTTATTCATATGTTTGCAGATGATGTGCAACTTTATTTTTGCTCAACAGATACCGATCTGAATAGAATGGCCTTGCTCATCAATAATGATCTCAAACGCGTCCAAAATGGTCTAATGACAATTCACTTCCTATAAATCCATCAAAGACTAAAGCCATGTTTGTTTCCAGGCATCGAAATCAAGTACTTTTACCTGATTTGTTAATCAACAATGAGCCAATCGAATATGTCGATAGAGCTTCAAACCTGGGCATTATTTTTCAAAACAATCTTGAGTGGAACCACCAAGTAAATTCTCAGTGTGGTAAAATTTATGGCAGCCTTCGGCATTTGAAGCTCACAGCTGGAATATTGCCCGTTCACATCAAAATTAAGCTGTTCAAATCACTCTTGCAGCCTCATTTGTCATACGGTATTGAACTAATAATAAACGCTTCAGCTGCCAGTCTTGATCGATTGAGGGTTTGCTTCAACCATTGCGTGCGCTGGGTTTTCAACCTTTCTAGATATTCCAGAGTAACTCACCTGCATCGGCAGCTTTTGGGATGTTCCTTCTATAACTATTTCAAGTTGCGTTGGCTCACTACATTGTACAGAATTATTCATGAAGGACCTCAGTATCTCAGTGATAAGCTGCAATCTTTTAGAAGTATACGCGTACGACACTTTGTTCTAAACCAGCATAGCACTTCATTCTATGGCAATACTTTCTTCGTGCGTGCAATCATCTTGTGGAATCAACTTCCGAACGAACTAAAATCTGTTTCTACTGTAGCAAGATTTCGCCGTAACTGCATGACCTGGCTTAATGAGGGGAATTAAGTGAACGAAGCAAAGAATCAATGAATATCAAGTAGTAACGATAGACATAGCGTATATTTTATTTTGTTTTCTTTAGTTAATAACTTAGAATAGAAGTGGTAAGAACAGTAAAAATAATTGATTGTAGTATTTTATAAGGGAAAACCCTTACACTACAAGTATTATTCAATAAATGAAAATGAAAATGAAATAATTAGTTTAAATCAATGCGGTTTGTTAGTTCATACTATTTAGTGTTTTAACATATTTAATTTATTGTCATTCAATTTAAATTTCAACTAATAACCTCTTTGATTACTTAAATAATCCATTGCTATTTTAGAAACCTTATCAGGGTGATAAATTTCACCGTTTAAATAGTTTAAAAATGTAAATGCAAGATATTTCGATTATGAAAATCATTCTTTTTCTTCTTCTTCTTATTGGCATTACATCAGCACACTAGAACAGAGCCGCCTCGCAGCTTAGTGTTCATTAAGCACTTCCACAGTTATTAACTGCGAGGTTACCATTTTTGCATTCGTATATCATGAGGCTAACTCGATGATACTTTTATGCCCAGGAAAGTCGAGACAATTTCCAATCCGAAAATTGCCTAGACCACCCTCAGCATGGTCTTGCTTTGTAGCCGCGCGTGTTACCGCACGGCTATGGAGGGCTATCAGCAGGCATGGGAAAAATCAAATTTTCAAATAATCGAGGATGAGCAACACTCTCATGCGATCACAAATCCAAATTATCAATTGATAAAAACTCGCTAGCGAGTGAGAATCGTTCAACAATTGTATCTCGATTTAAGCACTTACCGTTACTTTTTGAACTTATTTCTCTACATAACAATAAAACACAATGCCAAGCATCAGAATGACCTCCATTGTTGACATTAAATTTATATTGAAAAGGTTTAAATTTAATTGATAATTTTGTGTTTATTATCAATTGATTCCAAAATTTGAAAAGTTATCGCCAAGGAAAACTTTTCACACCTGAGATGTTATCAAATGATAACTCCAATCATTATCGTGTGAGAATGATTCAACACAACCCTGGCCCTGAGAATCATTATTTGGTTCGCATCGGCGACATTTTTTCGAATAAAACTTGAAACGCATAAAATATGCCTCTATAAAACCGTTACTCCTGAACTGGCCCTTTAATAGCATTTTAAACAGCTAGAGGTTTTATCTTGGCTTTTTTCGAAACCATTTTAGAAACTGCAAGTTAAATGCTGGTCAAACTAAAAGTTTGGTGGTTTTCAATGAAAAAATAATAACAACGTATTACAGACAACATAAACAAACATTTTTCGCCCTTGGATTCGCATGAGAGTACCTCCAGAAGTATTTCAATGAAATATTATAAAGTGGCAATTGTTATTCGCCACTTTATAACCTAGAAGCGGAGGTTTTATATTGGAATTAAAAATACGGTTCTCTAGTACTCTTGCGGATCTAATTAAATGAGCATGTCATTTTAAAACATCTTTAAAATCAGCATAAGTCTTCGAAGCCTTGCAATTTTTACTTGTGTAATATACTTACTTGATACTTGACGCTGTAACCCGTCCTCCTCGATGAGCCTTTCCTTCCCCACTAGACTCGATCTCAGGCCAAACGCTTCCAGTCGCTCTGAACGTTTAGCGTTCTCAGGTCCTCTTCAACTGCAATCGAGATTCATACAAAGCCGCCAGATGCCGTTCTCCTGTTTACCACCGAGTATTGTCCGCAGCACCTTACGTTCAAATATTCCGGAAGCTCGCCGGCCAGTCTCCCATCCATGTTTTATATCCGTTTAAGGCCAACGAAAAAATCAGCGTTCAGGAAGCTTCCTTTCAAGAGACTGAGAAGCCTCCTTTCAAGAGGATCGGGAGCCTCCTTTCAAGAGGCTCGGAAGCCTCCTTTCAAGAGGCTCGGAAGCCTCCTTTCAAGAGGCTCGGGAGCCTCCTTTCAAGAGACTTCGAGGCACCCATTCACGAGGCGTGGACGCCCCCTTTCAAGAGGCTCGGAAGCCCCCCTTCAAGAGGCTCGGAAGCCTCCTTTCAAGAGGCTTGGAAGCCACCTTCCAAAAGGGCTCGGAAGGCTCCTTCCAAGAGGCTCGGAAGCCTCCTTTCAATAGGCCTGGAAGCCTCCTTCAAGAGGCTCAGGAAGCCTCCTTTCAAGAGGCTAGGAAGCCTCCTTCAAGAGGCCTGGAAGCCTCCTTTCAAGAGGCCTGGAAGCCTCCTTTCAAGAGGCTCTGGAAGCCTCCTTCAAGAGGCTCAAGCCTCCTTTCAAGAGGCTCAAGCCTCCTTTCAAGAGGCCTCAGAAGCCTCCTTTCAAGAGGCTCAGAGCCTCCTTTCAAGAGGCTTGGAAGCCTCCTTTCAAGCCTCCTTTCAAGAGGCTCGGAAGCCTCCTTTCAAGAGGCTCGGAAGCCTCCTTTCTAAAGGCTCGGAAACCATTGTCATTCAATACTTTGTGTAGACTATCCGATCACCGGTATGTACAAATCCACCCATTCTACCTTAGTATATCTGGGGCATACCTGCTCCAGCTGTGTATAGTACGCTTCTTTTTCGTCATCGAGGTTCCCTTCATGTGTGCAGTGTGCGTTGATGCGTTGATGCTGTATTTGAAGGAAAGGCCATTGATCAACAGCTTGTAAATGCACATCCTTGCGTCAACTGGCTGCAACTAGCAGTCACGCATTTGCGCATCTTGCCCAGCATTATGTTCCCAGCTTATTGGTAGAGCCACTGTGTTAATTGTAGAAAAAGCATAGCGTCTTGCTCCAAGTTTTCAATTATGACCATTTCTTCATCACTTGGGTTATTGTATAATTTAATCCAGTCGTAGCATCTCTTAGGGGCCCTCCTTAGCCGTGCGGTAAAATGCGCGGCTACAAAGCAAGACCATGCTGAAGGTGGCTGGGTTCGATTCCCGGTGCCGGTCTAGGCAATTTTCGGATTGGAAAGTGTCTCGACTTCCCTGGGCATAAAAGTATCATCGTGCTAGCCTCATGATATACGAATGCAAAAATGGTAACCTGGCTTAGAAACCTCACAGTTAATAACTGTGGAAGTGCTTAGCGAACACTAAGCTGCGAGGCGTCCCAGTGTGGGGATGTAATGCCAATAAGAAGAAGAAGAAGAAGTAGCATCTCTTGTGTTGCTTAGTTTCAATAGATAGATAGTTAGTTAGTTATGGGTTCAGTGCTTCCTAAGTGGAGCAAAGGATCGACTCGAATAACCTCCTGGGTAATGTCCGACTATTGCCTTAACCTGTTGCTAGGTTATATTTTGGGAGTTTTCAGTAGCCATCAAGCAAGTGAGTACAGTGCGTGTTTTAGTCGTCACGAAAATGATAAAATATCTGTTTCTGTTTGGTGGCTCATGCGCGATCTTCAATAGGTTGCAGTAGCCATCAAGGAAGTGAGTACAGCGCGTCTCTCCGACCGTCCGAAGCGCGATTCTCCACAGTTGAGATTTGCTAGCGTTTATGCTGAGATTTTTTTTCTCTCGTCGATGGACAGCAAAGGTAATTGATTAATATTTTAAGGATCGTGTGTTATTGTTACGCGTCGTTTCGGATGTCCAAAACGCGATGCTCAACGGTTTGCATATGCCACCGGGCATGCATGTTGAGGAGTGTTCATGATCGGTTCATAGACACTTCAAACGATCTGGAATCGTTGTTCTTTGTGCGGTCGAAAAGTAAATCAACTGATACGCGTTTGATTTTGTTCCTGTTCGACTAACTGATAATCCTTCCTGTGTTTTTTGTGGAGCCACAGAGGTAAACACGGTCTTTAAATAGCAAATACCACTTACTAATATTCCTTCCTTATTCCTAATTGACTACAAGGGCGTGACCGGCGCCGTTGTTGGTCATTTGAATATTTGAGTCACTCACTGAACAATCCCATTCAATCATTCAGTTAGTTCTTTGTGTGTGTTTCACTGATTCTGCTATGCTACACTGTCAGGAGCCTTTGGGTCTGCCTCTGCTACTATCTGCAGCTGAGTGTGAGCTAATAAATCACTCAGTTTATGCAATTTTCGATTCATTCACGAAACATTAGAAGCCATGGCCAACGTCAGTGCAATTGTTTGAAAGTGAATTTCATTTGATCAAAATCTTTTACGGAGAACAAGGCAAGGCAAAACACAAATTGTATTCGTTTAAAATGAAGTCGTTTGGCATAATGGTTATGAGAGTTGTATGAGTTATATAATGTGTGGTGTAGTGTTGCTGCGGAGCATTTGTCACACGAGCTGACATTATGTGCTATTGAGAAAGTATCTTGCAGGTTGTGATCTTCAGTGAGTGAAAATATTATTTAAACCCAGATTAATCCACCAAGCAGTGATGATGCCTTTCTCGTGCATTTCAAAATATATTGAAAAAAGCACATTAGAAAGGTCAAAAAGCTCTTCAGGGGAATAGATCATATTTTTGCTATCCTTTTTCATGTTTTTGCATTGATTAAAATGCATAACAACCTTTTTTGAAAAAAAAAAAAAAATAGCCGAATACATCAAAAGGAACACGTGAATAACAATCTATTTGTAATGTGTTCAATGTCACTTAGTTATGTTTCCAATGACCAATAATTCCTTTATATAAGTGAAAAAATCTCAAAAATTCGTCATTCGGTTCGTGAGGTACATGCTATAAAAGAAAATATCTTATTTTTGGTTTTTAATTACAAAATTATTTAATATATGAAGGTTTGTTCAAAATAATTCTCTTCACAAACAATTTTTTACCGTTTCCACATTGTTAAAATTTTATTTTTAGTATTATCGTGTAGGCAAAAAATTAACAGTTGTTCGGTACGCTTCTCCCGAGAACCGAACCGAACTGTTTCACCCAAGACTGAACCACGCATATCGCATAATTTACGGTAACCACTTGAGCCAGCTACAAATCCCTTCTAATCACGAGTACCTAATAAACCTACGGTCTTCGGTTGAATAACTTTTCTCCAGTGCTTCTACTCAGCCAAGAAGCGCCTTTGGGGGCACGTGCGTCAAGAATGGTCTGCCCTAAGGTTGAGGCTATTCACACAACAAGAACCCCTTTCCATGCCATCATCACTTCTACGGTGGGTCATGTTTGCCACTGACTGGGAGAGACTCTCAAGAAGCTTGAGTACTCGCGTGCGTCCGGCCGTTTAAGCGCCGCGAGGGTGCCGAAGATATCTACCTTTCATGTACGACGTGCACAGAAGACGGCAGACTAATAATCATAATTAAGAAAGTTAGCGGCTCTCGCGTTTTATTGCCGTTTGCTTTTCGTAAAGAAGCTTGTTCCAATCCTATCCACCGAGTGGGTAGGGCAATTCTCTTATGCATAGTCGGTTGAAGTAGGGTCAGCCGACACTTGTTGTGATGGGTTTTAATTAGTTCACCTGGGGTGTGCGAGCTTGTTTGTATGATTTGAACGCGTGCCAACAACGTAACTGTTGTGACATCAAAATCGGCGATCAAACTGGTGGGAGTTCCGGGAGGTTGCGTCCAGCGTTTAAATAGGAGTGACGTTGCAGTTTCCGGCTGCAGTAAAACTAGCGACTCGTTCGAAATGTTTCGGTCAATAGGCAAACTCACAAGCCTGGCGTGACGTTCAAATCTATTTATTGCAGTTTCCAGAGATTAGATATAGATAGGGGGTCTATAAGCTATAAAAGTTCCTCAAAAAAGAAGCCCATGAGTACAGTTTATTCTTCAAAAACCGCAAGAATTGTTTTTACATAAGATTTGTTATGAAAAACAATTAGACAAAATAGCCTAAATCCAAAAATGTGGATAAGTATAAGAAACACTCTTTAGACTGTCATAATATTATATGATGTATGCACAAGTTACTTCACGTTAGTGAATTCGTTTATCAAAAAACTTTGCTTGGTCTCTATCCGTCAAAATATAGTTCGTGTACCGTATCACTGCTGCCGTCGATTAAATGCGCAACATACCAAACGCAAAAACTGTCTAACCTTACGCCAGGCGAAGCCACATTACGTTGAAGTCCTGATGTTGCACCGAGGCATCAATTCATTGCCAGTCATTGGCATAGAGAGGGTTTTTGATGGTCGCCAGGACCCGATCGTTGACGCTCGTCCCGTTAATGTATAAGCCTCACAAAATGGAACAATAAGCTTCACCCGCTTCACCCCTCGACATAAACTACGACGACTCGCGCTGCAAAATTTCAAACTACAAATATTATTCCGTACTGAAATGACATGAAAAAGGGAACATAGACTGGGTTGGATATCCCCGACGCGTCGGGCGTCCGTCACATCGCACAGTGGTCGGAAGACGGACAAAATCTTATTCAAAGAGCGTCTATGAACGACACCAGCTTGTTAGAAATCGTGCACGAATTCTCTGCGATATGAAGAAAGAACTCGCACAAAGTTTTGAATGAAATGGATGTTAATTTAGGTCAAATACTCGCTCAAATCATGCATGTTGTATCTTCTCAAGTGTTACCTATGTGACTTAAAACATTCTGCGAAACTATTACAAAACCACAAAATATGTTATTAGTTACATTATTTTCAAGAGTTACGAATGTATTATTCATAATTTGTTAAAGAATAGCCTCAGTTAGATCTCATGAAAGTTGTTAGCTTATGTTCATATTATGTCCGAAGATCCGCCTCTTTGCTTCGCAGTCGTTGATCGGCCAGCAAGTTCAGGTTCAGTAGCTTTGAACCCATATCGAATCAAATGTGTGTGCAATGCATCGGCCTGAATTGGTACCTACATGCGAGTGAATGTATGCAATGAGACCTACAACAACTCCACAAAAAATATGACTTGGCTGCGGAAATCGAGGAAGCCTGTCACTTACAGTGAGAGCCACACTTTTTCGAACATCGTCAGTCACTCACTCAGTCAGCCTCCGTCAGATGATGGCTTTTGTGCTTCATGTGTGCTGTTGCTGTTGCTAATAAAGCACGGCCATAATATGCAGCTAAGCCAAATCTACTGTGAGTATACCGCACAGGGGTTTTGGAAATGGAAAAATGAACCCCCATAAAGAACAGACGCGCTAGTCGGACCGATACCCTGCTGTCTCTAGTAAAGGCCGTAAATGAAAAATAAAAATATTAAAATAAGGGGTGAAAAAGTGAAAACACAGACACAAGCGTAGGGGAGAACAGTCCAAAATGCACCCCTCAAGCTTTTTTTGGTGTTTCCACCAATTGAGTTCTCTTGGACCAGAATCACCAACACCAATGTCACTGTATATGATAGTGGGTGGTAATCCAGTTGCAGCAAAAGTATCACAAACACTTAGAGAGGAATACAGCGGAATCACTCATACTTTTATTTATTAGGAGAAGTCAACCGAACCAATTCACCGTGTTGATGCAAAATTTATAAAAGCTATATTCCACAATCTTCTCCGTTTCAATACAACAAAGTTTTTATGACTTTCTAACGCATTTAAAATAAGTTTTTAAAATGGTTCTGGGGCACAACGCCCAAATGACAGTGTAAAATGCATTTAAATGTCAAATAATGGTAAACGCATGGTTGATTGTTTCATCTTGAAGGACAATCTTACGGATGAGTTGAATTATTTACAAATCGTTAAATTTAATTAAAATTAAAGGATTTTTCTCATTTTTTTTACTACAGCTCAACAATGAATAACATATACTCAAATGTAATGGTAATATTCATTCATAAATCTATATAATAAAAATAAGTTAAGATTTCCTTCCTGACGATTTAACTCGCGAACGGGTTTACCGATTTGCAAGATTTTTTCCCTAATCGATTCGTATTGGGATCGGCATGGTTTGTATAGGTATTTGCAACACCCGGGCAAAGCTGGGTTTCTTTCGCTAGTATTCTATAAAAGTTTATATGAGCGATTTTATGAGTGACGCCGTTTTCCCCGTGGGTGCGTTATGCACTGTTCTCCCCTATATTCGAACCTGTACAGTGAAGTTGAGTGCATTTGATGGTGGTCTTCGCTGAAAGAAGGGTGTGATGGGGAGGTAATCGGGAAAAACTTGTTCCTTCTGCTGAATATTCTGTAGAGAGCATTTCTGTTTTCGATTATGGAAAATGAAGGGTGAGTTTAGGTTCCGGATGAACCTGATTTTTGGTGAGGTGGGACGATTTGGGTTTTAGAGTTAAAACGATTGAACCGAAAATGTGGTGTTATTAGTCGAAGCAGTGCATACACGAATGACATAAATATAAGCAAGGTATGGGTAATAATGATATATTCAAACACGGATGTTAATATCTCATTTAAAAAATAACTGTACTTCTTATCTAAATATATATCCGAAAGATATGAGTGAAACTGCAATTTCTGTTATATATAACATCAGTTCTCTTCAGTAAAATAATAAAAGTAATCTTGATAAGAAACAACATTATCCTAAACAGTGATTTTGTCAAAAATATTATTAGAAATTTAGTTCAAAGCTTCCCTTCTCATTATATCCTTAAAGCTTCTCCAAGTTTCTTTCACGGACTTTATTAATCTAAACAAATAGGGGAACGGTTCGGCACTTTATCTCATAGCTCCTATTTCCATCCCATCAGAAATAAAGCAATGAAAAAAAAATTTGGTTTGTTTCTTATTTTTGTGATTTTTTCACCAGTAAACACGCGTTTTAGCAAAAAGAAGCGACGAGATTGATGCTGTATTTCTTTGTTTTGCGATGAGAAGAATATATGTTCAGTGAGATGGAAAATGGAACAGTTCCCCTAATTCGGAAGCTCTTTTACAAATTACTATATCTGCCTCTTGAGATTTTTTTTGCCAAAAGGTGTTCAATGAAGTAAATAGGAAATACAAAATTTGCGATCGGTTTACTTCGGACCTCTTGATTTGCAGGCCCTAACACTACCACATAGCCCACTCTAGATCCATACCAGTGGGTCGAGCATACTGGATGACATTGCTCATAAATCATGGTCAACTTTGTTTTAGCATGGGGGGAATGGTCTTGCTTGACTACCCTATTCAAATGTTGAGTATTTCATGAAAACTGCATTATTACATGCCGAAGCTTATTTTTCACAATAAAGTGATTTATGGACGAAACTCCCGCAACACTCGAAGGAAATGAAAGGAAAAATTGAATTTGGCACATATTGAAAATTTATACTACCCCCGGAGGCACCTAAATAGTAGTTTGTGCAACAAGTTGCAAAAAGATGATTTTTTCAGCACGAGTTGTACGTTTATCCAACGAGGCTTGCCGAGTTGGATAAATACTACGAGTGTTGAAAAAAAAAATCAAATTTTGCAACGAGTTGCACACGCTATTTTTTGCAATGACGAAAAATGAACTTTAATTTGATAAATCTGTTCCAAAATTGTAGTCTAATTTTCTCCACATGATCATTCTTGCCAATAAATTATGTTGCTGCGGAGAAGAATCAGATTCCATGTTACCGTTACCGTTACCACATTGCAAAGTTGTTTGAGCCGTAAAGCGATAGATGTACTTGCCTTTGGAAACTTTGGATGTCATGACCGCCAAACTATTTAATTTATTACGGGGCGCATAGAATACACTATTTGAGCACTTACCCAAGCTAAT